>NW_027314992.1:0-110079 GCF_023375885.2 Dermacentor andersoni
ACATGCATCTTTTGGTAGACGCGGATGAAGTTTTCTGCAAAACCACAAGATGTGCATGCAAATGGTGCTTTTTGCAGAACGCGCTCGTGGATTTCTACCAAACGACGTGCAAAGCATGCCGATGCTGCTCTTTTTAGCACCCGCGCACGCATTTGTGCGAAAACGCGTTTTAAGCATGCACATGCATCTTTTGGTAGACGCGGATGAAGTTTTCTGCAAAACCACAAGATGTGCATGCAAATGGTGCTTTTTGCAGAACGCGCACGTGGATTTCTACCAAACGACGTGCTAAGCATGCCGATGCTGCTCTTTTTAGCACCCGCGCACGGATTTGTGCGAAAACGCGTTTTAAGCATGCACATGCATCTTTTGGTAGACGCGGATGAAGTTTTCTGCAAAACCACAAGATGTGCATGCAAATGGTGCTTTTTGCAGAACGCGCACGTGAATTTCTACCAAACGACGTGCTAAGCTTGCCGATGCTGCTCTTTTTAGCACCCGCGCACGGATTTGTGCGAAAACGCGTTTTAAGCATGCACATGCATCTTTTGGTAGACGCGGATGAAGTTTTCTGCAAAACCACAAGATGTGCATGCAAATGGTGCTTTTTGCAGAACGCGCACGTGAATTTCTACCAAACGACGTGCTAAGCTTGCCGATGCTGCTCTTTTTAGCACCCGCGCACGGATTTGTGCGAAAACGCGTTTTAAGCATGCACATGCATCTTTTGGTAGACGCGGATGAAGTTTTCTGCAAAACCACAAGATGTGCATGCAAATGGTGCTTTTGGCAGAACGCGCACGTGGATTTCTACCAAACGACGTGCTAAGCATGCCGATGCTGCTCTTTTTAGCACCCGCGCACGCATTTGTGCGAAAACGCGTTTTAAGCATGCACATGCATCTTTTGGTAGACGCGGATGAAGTTTTCTGCAAAACCACAAGATGTGCATGCAAATGGTGCTTTTTGCAGAACGCGCACGTGGATTTCTACCAAACGACGTGCTAAGCATGCCGATGCTGCTCTTTTTAGCACCCGCGCACGGATTTGTGCGAAAACGCGTTTTAAGCATGCACATGCATCTTTTGGTAGACGCGGATGAAGTTTTCGGCAAAACCACAAGATGTGCATGCAAATGGTGCTTTTTGCAGAACGCGCACGTAGATTTCTACCAAACGATGTGCTAAGCATGCGATGCTGCTCTTTTTAGCACCCGCGCACGCATTTGTGCGAAAACGCGTTTTAAGCATGCACATGCATCTTTTGGTAGACGCGGATGAAGTTTTCTGCAAAACCACAAGATGTGCATGCAAATGGTGCTTTTGGCAGAACGCGCACGTGGATTTCTACCAAACGACGTGCTAAGCATGCCGATGCTGCTCTTTTTAGCACCCGCGCACGCATTTGTGCGAAAACGCGTTTTAAGCATGCACATGCATCTTTTGGTAGACGCGGATGAAGTTTTCTGCAAAACCACAAGATGTGCATGCAAATGGTGCTTTTTGCAGAACGCGCACGTGGATTTCTACCAAACGACGTGCTAAGGATGCCGATGCTGCTCTTTTTAGCACCCGCGCACGGATTTGTGCGAAAACGCGTTTTAAGCATGCACATGCATCTTTTGGTAGACGCGGATGAAGTTTTCTGCAAAACCACAAGATGTGCATGCAAATGGTGCTTTTTGCAGAACGCGCACGTGGATTTCTACCAAACGACGTGCTAAGCATGCCGATGCTGCTCTTTTTAGCACCCGCGCACGGATTTGTGCGAAAACGCGTTTTAAGCATGCACATGCATCTTTTGGTAGACGCGGATGAAGTTTTCTGCAAAACCACAAGATGTGCATGCAAATGGTGCTTTTGGCAGAACGCGCACGTGGATTCTACCAAACGACGTGCTAAGCATGCCGATGCTGCTCTTTTTAGCACCCGCGCACGCATTTGTGCGAAAACGCGTTTTAAGCATGCACATGCATCTTTTGGTAGACGCGGATGAAGTTTTCTGCAAAACCACAAGATGTGCATGCAAATGGTGCTTTTTGCAGAACGCGCTCGTGGATTTCTACCAAACGACGTGCTAAGCATGCCGATGCTGCTCTTTTTAGCACCCGCGCACGCATTTGTGCGAAAACGCGTTTTAAGCATGCACATGCATCTTTTGGTAGACGCGGATGAAGTTTTCTGCAAAACCACAAGATGTGCATGCAAATGGTGCTTTTTGCAGAACGCGCACGTGGATTTCTACCAAGCGACGTGCTAAGCATGCCGATGCTGCTCTTTTTAGCACCCGCGCACGGATTTGTGCGAAAACGCGTTTTAAGCATGCACATGCATCTTTTGGTAGACGCGGATGAAGTTTTCTGCAAAACCACAAGATGTGCATGCAAATGGTGCTTTTGGCAGAACGCGCACGTGGATTTCTACCAAACGACGTGCTAAGCATGCCGATGCTGCTCTTTTTAGCACCCGCGCACACATTTGTGCAAAAACGCGTTTTAAGCATGCACATGCATCTTTTGGTAGACGCGGATGAAGTTTTCTGCAAAACCACAAGATGTGCATGCAAATGGTGCTTTTTGCAGAACGCGCACGTGGATTTCTACCAAACGACGTGCTAAGCATGCCGATGCTGCTATTTTTAGCACCCGCGCACGCATTTGTGCGAAAACGCGTTTTAAGCATGCACATGCATCTTTTGGTAGACGCGGATGAAGTTTTCGGCAAAACCACAAGATTTGCATGCAAATGGTGCTTTTTGCAGAACGCGCACGTGGATTTCTACCAAACGACGTGCTAAGCATGCCGATGCTGCTCTTTTTAGCACCCGCGCACGGATTTGTGCGAAAACGCGTTTTAAGCATGCACATGCATCTTTTGGTAGACGCGGATGAAGTTTTCTGCAAAACCACAAGATGTGCATGCAAATGGTGCTTTTTGCAGAACGCGCACGTGGATTTCTACCAAACGACGTGCTAAGCATGCCGATGCTGCTCTTTTTAGCACCCGCGCACGGATTTGTGCGAAAACGCGTTTTAAGCATGCACATGCATCTTTTGGTAGACGCGGATGAAGTTTTCTGCAAAACCACAAGATGTGCATGCAAATGGTGCTTTTGGCAGAACGCGCACGTGGATTTCTACCAAACGACGTGCTAAGCATGCCGATGCTGCTCTTTTTAGCACCCGCGCACGCATTTGTGCGAAAACGCGTTTTAAGCATGCACATGCATCTTTTGGTAGACGCGGATGAAGTTTTCTGCAAAACCACAAGATGTGCATGCAAATGGTGCTTTTTGCAGAACGCGCTCGTGGATTTCTACCAAACGACGTGCTGAGCATGCCGATGCTGCTCTTTTTAGCAGCCGCGCACGCATTTGTGCGAAAACGCGTTTTAAGCATGCACATGCATCTTTTGGTAGACGCGGCAGAAGTTTTCTGCAAAACCACAAGATGTGCATGCAAATGGTTCTTTTTGCAGAACGCGCACGTGGATTTCTACCAAACGACATGCTAAGCATGCCGATGCTGCTCTTTTTAGCACCCGCGCACGGATTTGTGCGAAAACGCGTTTTAAGCATGCACATGCATCTTTTGGTAGACGCGGATGAAGTTTTCTGCAAAACCACAAGATGTGCATGCAAATGGTGCTTTTTGCAGAACGCGCACGTGGATTTCTACCAAACGACGTGCTAAGCTTGCCGATGCTGCTCTTTTTAGCACCCGCGCACGGATTTGTGCGAAAACGCGTTTTAGGCATGCACATGCATCTTTTGGTAGACGCGGATGAAGATTTCTGCAAAACCACAAGATGTGCATGCAAATGGTGCTTTTGGCAGAACGCGCACGTGGATTTCTACCAAACGACGTGCTAAGCATGCCGATGCTGCTCTTTTTAGCACCCGCGCACGCATTTGTGCGAAAACGCGTTTTAAGCATGCACATGCATCTTTTGGTAGACGCGGATGAAGTTTTCTGCAAAACCACAAGATGTGCATGCAAATGGTGCTTTTTGCAGAACGCGCTCGTGGATTTCTACCAAACGACGTGCTAAGCATGCCGATGCTGCTCTTTTTAGCACCCGCGCACGCATTTGTGCGAAAACGCGTTTTAAGCATGCACATGCATCTTTTGGTAGACGCGGATGAAGTTTTCTGCAAAACCACAAGATGTGCATGCAAATGGTGCTTTTTGCAGAACGCGCACGTGGATTTCTACCAAACGACGTGCTAAGCATGCCGATGCTGCTCTTTTTAGCACCCGCGCACGGATTTGTGCGAAAACGCGTTTTAAGCATGCACATGCATCTTTTGGTAGACGCGGATGAAGTTTTCTGCAAAACCACAAGATGTGCATGCAAATGGTGCTTTTGGCAGAACGCGCACGTGGATTTCTACCAAACGACGTGCTAAGCATGCCGATGCTGCTCTTTTTAGCACCCGCGCACGCATTTGTGCGAAAACGCGTTTTAAGCATGCACATGCATCTTTTGGTAGACGCGGATGAAGTTTTCTGCAAAACCACAAGATGTGCATGCAAATGGTGCTTTTTGCAGAACGCGCTCGTGGATTTCTACCAAACGACGTGCTAAGCATGCCGATGCTGCTCTTTTTAGCACCCGCGCACGCATTTGTGCGAAAACGCGTTTTAAGCATGCACATGCATCTTTTGGTAGACGCGGATGAAGTTTTCTGCAAAACCACAAGATGTGCATGCAAATGGTGCTTTTTGCAGAACGCGCACGTGGATTTCTACCAAACGACGTGCTAAGCATGCCGATGCTGCTCTTTTTAGCACCCGCGCACGGATTTGTGCGAAAACGCGTTTTAAGCATGCACATGCATCTTTTGGTAGACGCGGATGAAGTTTTCTGCAAAACCACAAGATGTGCATGCAAATGGTGCTTTTTGCAGAACGCGCACGTGGATTTCTACCAAACGACGTGCTAAGCATGCCGATGCTGCTCTTTTTAGCACCCGCGCACGGATTTGTGCGAAAACGCGTTTTAAGCATGCACATGCATCTTTTGGTAGACGCGGATGAAGTTTTCTGCAAAACCACAAGATGTGCATGCAAATGGTGCTTTTGGCAGAACGCGCACGTGGATTTCTACCAAACGACGTGCTAAGCATGCCGATGCTGCTCTTTTTAGCACCCGCGCACGCATTTGTGCGAAAACGCGTTTTAAGCATGCACATGCATCTTTTGGTAGACGCGGATGAAGTTTTCTGCAAAACCACAAGATGTGCATGCAAATGGTGCTTTTGGCAGAACGCGCACGTGGATTTCTACCAAACGACGTGCTAAGCATGCCGATGCTGCTCTTTTTAGCACCCGCGCACGCATTTGTGCGAAAACGCGTTTTAAGCATGCACATGCATCTTTTGGTAGACGCGGATGAAGTTTTCTGCAAAACCACAAGATGTGCATGCAAATGGTGCTTTTTGCAGAACGCGCACGTGGATTTCTACCAAACGACGTGCTAAGCTTGCCGATGCTGCTCTTTTTAGCACCCGCGCACGGATTTGTGCGAAAACGCGTTTTAGGCATGCACATGCATCTTTTGGTAGACGCGGATGAAGTTTTCTGCAAAACCACAAGATGTGCATGCAAATGGTGCTTTTGGCAGAACGCGCACGTGGATTTCTACCAAACGACGTGCTAAGCATGCCGATGCTGCTCTTTTTAGCACCCGCGCACGCATTTGTGCGAAAACGCGTTTTAAGCATGCACATGTATCTTTTGGTAGACGCGGATGAAGTTTTCTGCAAAACCACAAGATGTGCATGCAAATGGTGCTTTTTGCAGAACGCGCACGTGGATTTCTACCAAACGACGTGCTAAGCATGCCGATGCTGCTCTTTTTAGCACCCGCGCACGGATTTGTGCGAAAACGCGTTTTAAGCATGCACATGCATCTTTTGGTAGACGCGGATGAAGTTTTCTGCAAAACCACAAGATGTGCATGCAAATGGTGCTTTTGGCAGAACGCGCACGTGGATTTCTACCAAACGACGTGCTAAGCATGCCGATGCTGCTCTTTTTAGCACCCGCGCACACATTTGTGCAAAAACGCGTTTTAAGCATGCACATGCATCTTTTGGTAGACGCGGATGAAGTTTTCTGCAAAACCACAAGATGTGCATGCAAATGGTGCTTTTTGCAGAACGCGCACGTGGATTTCTACCAAACGACGTGCTAAGCATGCCGATGCTGCTATTTTTAGCACCCGCGCACGCATTTGTGCGAAAACGCGTTTTAAGCATGCACATGCATCTTTTGGTAGACGCGGATGAAGTTTTCGGCAAAACCACAAGATGTGCATGCAAATGGTGCTTTTTGCAGAACGCGCACGTGGATTTCTACCAAACGATGTGCTAAGCATGCCGATGCTGCTCTTTTTAGCACCCGCGCACGCATTTGTGCGAAAACGCGTTTTAAGCATGCACATGCATCTTTTGGTAGACGCGGATGAAGTTTTCTGCAAAACCACAAGATGTGCATGCAAATGGTGCTTTTTGCAGAACGCGCTCGTGGATTTCTACCAAACGACGTGCTAAGCATGCCGATGCTGCACTTTTTAGCACCCGCGCACGCATTTGTGCGAAAACGCGTTTTAAGCATGCACATGCATCTTTTGGTAGACGCGGATGAAGTTTTCTGCAAAACCACAAGATGTGCATGCAAATGGTGCTTTTTGCAGAACGCGCACGTGAATTTCTACCAAACGACGTGCTAAGCTTGCCGATGCTGCTCTTTTTAGCACCCGCGCACGGATTTGTGCGAAAACGCGTTTTAAGCATGCACATGCATCTTTTGGTAGACGCAGATGAAGTTTTCTGCAAAACCACAAGATGTGCATGCAAATGGTGCTTTTGGCAGAACGCGCACGTGGATTTCTACCAAACGACGTGCTAAGCATGCCGATGCTGCTCTTTTTAGCACCCGCGCACGCATTTGTGCGAAAACGCGTTTTAAGCATGCACATGCATCTTTTGGTAGACGCGGATGAAGTTTTCTGCAAAACCACAAGATGTGCATGCAAATGGTGCTTTTTGCAGAACGCGCACGTGGATTTCTACCAAACGACGTGCTAAGCATGCCGATGCTGCTCTTTTTAGCACCCGCGCACGGATTTGTGCGAAAACGCGTTTTAAGCATGCACATGCATCTTTTGGTAGACGCGGATGAAGTTTTCTGCAAAACCACAAGATGTGCATGCAAATGGTGCTTTTGGCAGAACGCGCACGTGGATTTCTACCAAACGACGTGCTAAGCATGCCGATGCTGCTCTTTTTAGCACCCGCGCACACATTTGTGCAAAAACGCGTTTTAAGCATGCACATGCATCTTTTGGTAGACGCGGATGAAGTTTTCTGCAAAACCACAAGATGTGCATGCAAATGGTGCTTTTTGCAGAACGCGCACGTGGATTTCTACCAAACGACGTGCTAAGCATGCCGATGCTGCTATTTTTAGCACCCGCGCACGCATTTGTGCGAAAACGCGTTTTAAGCATGCACATGCATCTTTTGGTAGACGCGGATGAAGTTTTCTGCAAAACCACAAGATGTGCATGCAAATGGTGCTTTTGGCAGAACGCGCACGTAGATTTCTACCAAACGACGTGCTAAGCATGCCGATGCTGCTCTTTTTAGCACCCGCGCACGCATTTGTGCGAAAACGCGTTTTAAGCATGCACATGCATCTTTTGGTAGACGCGGATGAAGTTTTCTGCAAAACCACAAGATGTGCATGCAAATGGTGCTTTTGGCAGAACGCGCACGTGGATTTCTACCAAACGACGTGCTAAGCATGCCGATGCTGCTCTTTTTAGCACCCGCGCACACATTTGTGCAAAAACGCGTTTTAAGCATGCACATGCATCTTTTGGTAGACGCGGATGAAGTTTTCTGCAAAACCACAAGATGTGCATGCAAATGGTGCTTTTTGCAGAACGCGCACGTGGATTTCTACCAAACGACTTGCTAAGCATGCCGATGCTGCTATTTTTAGCACCCGCGCACGCATTTGTGCGAAAACGCGTTTTAAGCATGCACATGCATCTTTTGGTAGACGCGGATGAAGTTTTCGGCAAAACCACAAGATGTGCATGCAAATGGTGCTTTTTGCAGAACGCGCACGTGGATTTCTACCAAACGACGTGCTAAGCATGCCGATGCTGCTCTTTTTAGCACCCGCGCACGGATTTGTGCGAAAACGCGTTTTAAGCATGCACATGCATCTTTTGGTAGACGCGGATGAAGTTTTCTGCAAAACCACAAGATGTGCATGCAAATGGTTCTTTTTGCAGAACGCGCTCGTGGATTTCTACCAAACGACGTGCTAAGCATGCCGGTGCTGCTCTTTTTAGCACCCGCGCACGCATTTGTGCGAAAACGCGTTTTAAGCATGCACATGCATCTTTTGGTAGACGCGGATGAAGTTTTCTGCAAAACCACAAGATGTGCATGCAAATGGTGCTTTCGGCAGAACGCGCACGTGGATTTCTACCAAACGACGTGCTAAGCATGCCGATGCTGCTCTTTTTAGCACCCGCGCACGCATTTGTGCGAAAACGCGTTTTAAGCATGCACATGCATCTTTTGGTAGACGCGGATGAAGTTTTCTGCAAAACAACAAGATGTGCATGCAAATGGTGCTTTTTGCAGAACGCGCACGTGGATTTCTACGAAACGACGTGCTAAGCATGCCGATGCTGCTCTTTTTAGCACCCGCGCACGGATTTGTGCGAAAACGCGTTTTAAGCATGCACATGCATCTTTTGGTAGACGCGGATGAAGTTTTCTGCAAAACCACAAGATGTGCATGCAAATGGTGCTTTTGGCAGAACGCGCACGTGGATTTCTACCAAACGACGTGCTAAGCATGCCGATGCTGCTCTTTTTAGCACCCGCGCACGCATTTGTGCGAAAACGCGTTTTAAGCATGCACATGCATCTTTTGGTAGACGCGGATGAAGTTTTCTGCAAAACCACAAGATGTGCATGCAAATGGTGCTTTTTGCAGAACGCGCACGTGGATTTCTACCAAACGACGTGCTAAGCTTGCCGATGCTGCTCTTTTTAGCACCCGCGCACGGATTTGTGCGAAAACGCGTTTTAGGCATGCACATGCATCTTTTGGTAGACGCGGATGAAGTTTTCTGCAAAACCACAAGATGTGCATGCAAATGGTGCTTTTGGCAGAACGCGCACGTGGATTTCTACCAAACGACGTGCTAAGCATGCCGATGCTGCTCTTTTTAGCACCCGCGCACGCATTTGTGCGAAAATGCGTTTTAGGCATGCACATGCATCTTTTGGTAGACGCGGATGAAGTTTTCTGCAAAACCACAAGATGTGCATGCAAATGGTGCTTTTTGCAGAACGCGCACGTGGATTTCTACCAAACGACGTGCTAAGCATGCCGATGCTGCTCTTTTTAGCACCCGCGCACGGATTTGTGCGAAAACGCGTTTTAAGCATGCACATGCATCTTTTGGTAGACGCGGATGAAGTTTTCTGCAAAACCACAAGATGTGCATGCAAATGGTGCTTTTGGCAGAACGCGCCCGTGGATTTCTACCAAACGACGTGCTAAGCATGCCGATGCTGCTCTTTTTAGCACCCGCGCACGCATTTGTGCGAAAACGCGTTTTAAGCATGCACATGCATCTTTTGGTAGACGCGGATGAAGTTTTCTGCAAAACCACAAGATGTGCATGCAAATGGTGCTTTCGGCAGAACGCGCACGTGGATTTCTACCAAACGACGTGCTAAGCATGCCGATGCTGCTCTTTTTAGCACCCGCGCACGCATTTGTGCGAAAACGCGTTTTTAAGCATGCACATGCATCTTTTGGTAGACGCGGATGAAGTTTTCTGCAAAACCACAAGATGTGCATGCAAATGGTGCTTTTTGCAGAACGCGCACGTGGATTTCTACCAAACGATGTGCTAAGCATGCCGATGCTGCTCTTTTTAGCACCCGCGCACGGATTTGTGCGAAAACGCGTTTTAGGCATGCACATGCATCTTTTGGTAGACGCGGATGAAGTTTTCTGCAAAACCACAAGATGTGCATGCAAATGGTGCTTTTTTGCAGAACGCGCTCGTGGATTTCTACCAAACGACGTGCTAAGCATGCCGATGCTGCTCTTTTTAGCACCCGCGCACGCATTTGTGCGAAAACGCGTTTTAAGCATGCACATGCATCTTTTGGTAGACGCGGATGAAGTTTTCTGCAAAACCACAAGATGTGCATGCAAATGGTGCTTTTTGCAGAACGCGCACGTGGATTTCTACCAAACGACGTGCTAAGCATGCCGATGCTGCTCTTTTTAGCACCCGCGCACGGATTTGTGCGAAAACGCGTTTTAAGCATGCACATGCATCTTTTGGTAGACGCGGATGAAGTTTTCTGCAAAACCACAAGATGTGCATGCAAATGGTGCTTTTGGCAGAACGCGCACGTGGATTTTCTACCAAACGACGTGCTAAGCATGCCGATGCTGCTCTTTTTAGCACCCGCGCACGCATTTGTGCGAAAACGCGTTTTAAGCATGCACATGCATCTTTTGGTAGACGCGGATGAAGTTTTCTGCAAAACCACAAGATGTGCATGCAAATGGTGCTTTTTGCAGAACGCGCTCGTGGATTTCTACCAAACGACGTGCTAAGCATGCCGATGCTGCTCTTTTTAGCACCCGCGCACGCATTTGTGCGAAAACGCGTTTTAAGCATGCACATGCATCTTTTGGTAGACGCGGATGAAGTTTTCTGCAAAACCACAAGATGTGCATGCAAATGGTGCTTTTTGCAGAACGCGCACGTGGATTTCTACCAAACGACGTGCTAAGCATGCCGATGCTGCTCTTTTTAGCACCCGCGCACGGATTTGTGCGAAAACGCGTTTTAAGCATGCACATGCATCTTTTGGTAGACGCGGATGAAGTTTTCTGCAAAACCACAAGATGTGCATGCAAATGGTGCTTTTGGCAGAACGCGCACGTGGATTTCTACCAAACGACGTGCTAAGCATGCCGATGCTGCTCTTTTTAGCACCCGCGCACGCATTTGTGCGAAAACGCGTTTTAAGCATGCACATGCATCTTTTGGTAGACGCGGATGAAGTTTTCTGCAAAACCACAAGATGTGCATGCAAATGGTGCTTTTTGCAGAACGCGCACGTGGATTTCTACCAAACGACGTGCTAAGCTTGCCGATGCTGCTCTTTTTAGCACCCGCGCACGGATTTGTGCGAAAACGCGTTTTAGGCATGCACATGCATCTTTTGGTAGACGCGGATGAAGTTTTCTGCAAAACCACAAGGTGTGCATGCAAATGGTGCTTTTGGCAGAACGCGCACGTGGATTTCTACCAAACGACGTGCTAAGCATGCCGATGCTGCTCTTTTTAGCACCCGCGCACGCATTTGTGCGAAAACGCGTTTTAAGCATGCACATGCATCTTTTGGTAGACGCGGATGAAGTTTTCTGCAAAACCACAAGATGTGCATGCAAATGGTGCTTTTTTGCAGAACGCGCTCGTGGATTTCTACCAAACGACGTGCTAAGCATGCCGATGCTGCTCTTTTTAGCACCCGCGCACGCATTTGTGCGAAAACGCGTTTTAAGCATGCACATGCATCTTTTGGTAGACGCGGATGAAGTTTTCTGCAAAACCACAAGATGTGCATGCAAATGGTGCTTTTTGCAGAACGCGCACGTGGATTTCTACCAAACGACGTGCTAAGCATGCCGATGCTGCTCTTTTTAGCACCCGCGCACGGATTTGTGCGAAAACGCGTTTTAAGCATGCACATGCATCTTTTGGTAGACGCGGATGAAGTTTTCTGCAAAACCACAAGATGTGCATGCAAATGGTGCTTTTGGCAGAACGCGCACGTGGATTTCTACCAAACGACGTGCTAAGCATGCCGATGCTGCTCTTTTTTAGCACCCGCGCACGCATTTGTGCGAAAACGCGTTTTAAGCATGCACATGCATCTTTTGGTAGACGCGGATGAAGTTTTCTGCAAAACCACAAGATGTGCATGCAAATGGTGCTTTTTGCAGAACGCGCTCGTGGATTTCTACCAAACGACGTGCTAAGCATGCCGATGCTGCTCTTTTTAGCACCCGCGCACGCATTTGTGCGAAAACGCGTTTTAAGCATGCACATGCATCTTTTGGTAGACGCGGATGAAGTTTTCTGCAAAACCACAAGATGTGCATGCAAATGGTGCTTTTTACAGAACGCGCACGTGGGATTTCTACCAAACGACGTGCTAAGCATGCCGATGCTGCTCTTTTTAGCACCCGCGCACGGATTTGTGCGAAAACGCGTTTTAAGCATGCACATGCATCTTTTGGTAGACGCGGATGAAGTTTTCTGCAAAACCACAAGATGTGCATGCAAATGGTGCTTTTTGCAGAACGCGCACGTGGATTTCTACCAAACGATGTGCTAAGCATGCCGATGCTGCTCTTTTTAGCACCCGCGCACGGATTTGTGCGAAAACGCGTTTTAGGCATGCACATGCATCTTTTGGTAGACGCGGATGAAGTTTTCTGCAAAACCACAAGATGTGCATGCAAATGGTGCTTTTTGCAGAACGCGCTCGTGGATTTCTACCAAACGACGTGCTAAGCATGCCGATGCTGCTCTTTTTAGCACCCGCGCACGCATTTGTGCGAAAACGCGTTTTAAGCATGCACATGCATCTTTTGGTAGACGCGGATGAAGTTTTCTGCAAAACCACAAGATGTGCATGCAAATGGTGCTTTTTGCAGAACGCGCACGTGGATTTCTACCAAACGACGTGCTAAGCATGCCGATGCTGCTCTTTTTAGCACCCGCGCACGGATTTGTGCGAAAACGCGTTTTAAGCATGCACATGCATCTTTTGGTAGACGCGGATGAAGTTTTCTGCAAAACCACAAGATGTGCATGCAAATGGTGCTTTTGGCAGAACGCGCACGTGGATTTCTACCAAACGACGTGCTAAGCATGCCGATGCTGCTCTTTTTAGCACCCGCGCACGCATTTGTGCGAAAACGCGTTTTAAGCATGCACATGCATCTTTTGGTAGACGCGGATGAAGTTTTCTGCAAAACCACAAGATGTGCATGCAAATGGTGCTTTTTGCAGAACGCGCTCGTGGATTTCTACCAAACGACGTGCTAAGCATGCCGATGCTGCTCTTTTTAGCACCCGCGCACGCATTTGTGCGAAAACGCGTTTTAAGCATGCACATGCATCTTTTGGTAGACGCGGATGAAGTTTTCTGCAAAACCACAAGATGTGCATGCAAATGGTGCTTTTTGCAGAACGCGCACGTGGATTTCTACCAAACGACGTGCTAAGCATGCCGATGCTGCTCTTTTTAGCACCCGCGCACGGATTTGTGCGAAAACGCGTTTTAAGCATGCACATGCATCTTTTGGTAGACGCGGATGAAGTTTTCTGCAAAACCACAAGATGTGCATGCAAATGGTGCTTTTGGCAGAACGCGCACGTGGATTTCTACCAAACGACGTGCTAAGCATGCCGATGCTGCTCTTTTTAGCACCCGCGCACGCATTTGTGCGAAAACGCGTTTTAAGCATGCACATGCATCTTTTGGTAGACGCGGATGAAGTTTTCTGCAAAACCACAAGATGTGCATGCAAATGGTGCTTTTTGCAGAACGCGCACGTGGATTTCTACCAAACGACGTGCTAAGCTTGCCGATGCTGCTCTTTTTAGCACCCGCGCACGGATTTGTGCGAAAACGCGTTTTAGGCATGCACATGCATCTTTTGGTAGACGCGGATGAAGTTTTCTGCAAAACCACAAGGTGTGCATGCAAATGGTGCTTTTGGCAGAACGCGCACGTGGATTTCTACCAAACGACGTGCTAAGCATGCCGATGCTGCTCTTTTTAGCACCCGCGCACGCATTTGTGCGAAAACGCGTTTTAAGCATGCACATGCATCTTTTGGTAGACGCGGATGAAGTTTTCTGCAAAACCACAAGATGTGCATGCAAATGGTGCTTTTTGCAGAACGCGCTCGTGGATTTCTACCAAACGACGTGCTAAGCATGCCGATGCTGCTCTTTTTAGCACCCGCGCACGCATTTGTGCGAAAACGCGTTTTAAGCATGCACATGCATCTTTTGGTAGACGCGGATGAAGTTTTCTGCAAAACCACAAGATGTGCATGCAAATGGTGCTTTTTGCAGAACGCGCACGTGGATTTCTACCAAACGACGTGCTAAGCATGCCGATGCTGCTCTTTTTAGCACCCGCGCACGGATTTGTGCGAAAACGCGTTTTAAGCATGCACATGCATCTTTTGGTAGACGCGGATGAAGTTTTCTGCAAAACCACAAGATGTGCATGCAAATGGTGCTTTTGGCAGAACGCGCACGTGGATTTCTACCAAACGACGTGCTAAGCATGCCGATGCTGCTCTTTTTAGCACCCGCGCACGCATTTGTGCGAAAACGCGTTTTAAGCATGCACATGCATCTTTTGGTAGACGCGGATGAAGTTTTCTGCAAAACCACAAGATGTGCATGCAAATGGTGCTTTTTGCAGAACGCGCTCGTGGATTTCTACCAAACGACGTGCTAAGCATGCCGATGCTGCTCTTTTTAGCACCCGCGCACGCATTTGTGCGAAAACGCGTTTTAAGCATGCACATGCATCTTTTGGTAGACGCGGATGAAGTTTTCTGCAAAACCACAAGATGTGCATGCAAATGGTGCTTTTTACAGAACGCGCACGTGGATTTCTACCAAACGACGTGCTAAGCATGCCGATGCTGCTCTTTTTAGCACCCGCGCACGGATTTGTGCGAAAACGCGTTTTAAGCATGCACATGCATCTTTTGGTAGACGCGGATGAAGTTTTCTGCAAAACCACAAGATGTGCATGCAAATGGTGCTTTTTGCAGAACGCGCACGTGGATTTCTACCAAACGACGTGCTAAGCATGCCGATGCTGCTCTTTTTAGCACCCGCGCACGGATTTGTGCGAAAACGCGTTTTAAGCATGCACATGCATCTTTTGGTAGACGCGGATGAAGTTTTCTGCAAAACCACAAGATGTGCATGCAAATGGTGCTTTTGGCAGAACGCGCACGTGGATTTCTACCAAACGACGTGCTAAGCATGCCGATGCTGCTCTTTTTAGCACCCGCGCACGCATTTGTGCGAAAACGCGTTTTAAGCATGCACATGCATCTTTTGGTAGACGCGGATGAAGTTTTCTGCAAAACCACAAGATGTGCATGCAAATGGTGCTTTTGGCAGAACGCGCACGTGGATTTCTACCAAACGACGTGCTAAGCATGCCGATGCTGCTCTTTTTAGCACCCGCGCACGCATTTGTGCGAAAACGCGTTTTAAGCATGCACATGCATCTTTTGGTAGACGCGGATGAAGTTTTCTGCAAAACCACAAGATGTGCATGCAAATGGTGCTTTTTGCAGAACGCGCACGTGGATTTCTACCAAACGACGTGCTAAGCTTGCCGATGCTGCTCTTTTTAGCACCCGCGCACGGATTTGTGCGAAAACGCGTTTTAGGCATGCACATGCATCTTTTGGTAGACGCGGATGAAGTTTTCTGCAAAACCACAAGATGTGCATGCAAATGGTGCTTTTGGCAGAACGCGCACGTGGATTTCTACCAAACGACGTGCTAAGCATGCCGATGCTGCTCTTTTTAGCACCCGCGCACGCATTTGTGCGAAAATGCGTTTTAGGCATGCACATGCATCTTTTGGTAGACGCGGATGAAGTTTTCTGCAAAACCACAAGATGTGCATGCAAATGGTGCTTTTGGCAGAACGCGCCCGTGGATTTCTACCAAACGACGTGCTAAGCATGCCGATGCTGCTCTTTTTAGCACCCGCGCACGCATTTGTGCGAAAACGCGTTTTAAGCATGCACATGCATCTTTTGGTAGACGCGGATGAAGTTTTCTGCAAAACCACAAGATGTGCATGCAAATGGTGCTTTCGGCAGAACGCGCACGTGGATTTCTACCAAACGACGTGCTAAGCATGCCGATGCTGCTCTTTTTAGCACCCGCGCACGCATTTGTGCGAAAACGCGTTTTAAGCATGCACATGCATCTTTTGGTAGACGCGGATGAAGTTTTCTGCAAAACAACAAGATGTGCATGCAAATGGTGCTTTTTGCAGAACGCGCACGTGGATTTCTACGAAACGACGTGCTAAGCATGCCGATGCTGCTCTTTTTAGCACCCGCGCACGGATTTGTGCGAAAACGCGTTTTAAGCATGCACATGCATCTTTTGGTAGACGCGGATGAAGTTTTCTGCAAAACCACAAGATGTGCATGCAAATGGTGCTTTTGGCAGAACGCGCACGTGGATTTCTACCAAACGACGTGCTAAGCATGCCGATGCTGCTCTTTTTAGCACCCGCGCACGCATTTGTGCGAAAACGCGTTTTAAGCATGCACATGCATCTTTTGGTAGACGCGGATGAAGTTTTCTGCAAAACCACAAGATGTGCATGCAAATGGTGCTTTTTGCAGAACGCGCACGTGGATTTCTACCAAACGACGTGCTAAGCTTGCCGATGCTGCTCTTTTTAGCACCCGCGCACGGATTTGTGCGAAAACGCGTTTTAGGCATGCACATGCATCTTTTGGTAGACGCGGATGAAGTTTTCTGCAAAACCACAAGATGTGCATGCAAATGGTGCTTTTGGCAGAACGCGCACGTGGATTTCTACCAAACGACGTGCTAAGCATGCCGATGCTGCTCTTTTTAGCACCCGCGCACGCATTTGTGCGAAAATGCGTTTTAGGCATGCACATGCATCTTTTGGTAGACGCGGATGAAGTTTTCTGCAAAACCACAAGATGTGCATGCAAATGGTGCTTTTTGCAGAACGCGCACGTGGATTTCTACCAAACGACGTGCTAAGCATGCCGATGCTGCTCTTTTTAGCACCCGCGCACGGATTTGTGCGAAAACGCGTTTTAAGCATGCACATGCATCTTTTGGTAGACGCGGATGAAGTTTTCTGCAAAACCACAAGATGTGCATGCAAATGGTGCTTTTGGCAGAACGCGCCCGTGGATTTCTACCAAACGACGTGCTAAGCATGCCGATGCTGCTCTTTTTAGCACCCGCGCACGCATTTGTGCGAAAACGCGTTTTAAGCATGCACATGCATCTTTTGGTAGACGCGGATGAAGTTTTCTGCAAAACCACAAGATGTGCATGCAAATGGTGCTTTTTGCAGAACGCGCTCGTGGATTTCTACCAAACGACGTGCCAAGCATGCCGATGCTGCTCTTTTTAGCACCCGCGCACGCATTTGTGCGAAAACGCGTTTTAAGCATGCACATGCATCTTTTGGTAGACGCGGATGAAGTTTTCTGCAAAACCACAAGATGTGCATGCAAATGGTGCTTTTTGCAGAACGCGCACGTGGATTTCTACCAAACGATGTGCTAAGCATGCCGATGCTGCTCTTTTTAGCACCCGCGCACGGATTTGTGCGAAAACGCGTTTTAGGCATGCACATGCATCTTTTGGTAGACGCGGATGAAGTTTTCTGCAAAACCACAAGATGTGCATGCAAATGGTGCTTTTGGCAGAACGCGCACGTGGATTTCTACCAAACGACGTGCTAAGCATGCCGATGCTGCTCTTTTTAGCACCCGCGCACGCATTTGTGCGAAAATGCGTTTTAGGCATGCACATGCATCTTTTGGTAGACGCGGATGAAGTTTTCTGCAAAACCACAAGATGTGCATGCAAATGGTGCTTTTTGCAGAACGCGCACGTGGATTTCTACCAAACGACGTGCTAAGCATGCCGATGCTGCTCTTTTTAGCACCCGCGCACGGATTTGTGCGAAAACGCGTTTTAAGCATGCACATGCATCTTTTGGTAGACGCGGATGAAGTTTTCTGCAAAACCACAAGATGTGCATGCAAATGGTGCTTTTGGCAGAACGCGCACGTAGATTTCTACCAAACAACGTGCTAAGCATGCCGATGCTGCTCTTTTTAGCACCCGCGCACGCATTTGTGCGAAAACGCGTTTTAAGCATGCACATGCATCTTTTGGTAGACGCGGATGAAGTTTTCTGCAAAACCACAAGATGTGCATGCAAATGGTGCTTTTTGCAGAACGCGCTCGTGGATTTCTACCAAACGACGTGCTAAGCATGCCGATGCTGCTCTTTTTAGCACCCGCGCACGCATTTGTGCGAAAACGCGTTTTAAGCATGCACATGCATCTTTTGGTAGACGCGGATGAAGTTTTCTGCAAAACCACAAGATGTGCATGCAAATGGTGCTTTTTGCAGAACGCGCACGTGGATTTCTACCAAACGACGTGCTAAGCATGCCGATGCTGCTCTTTTTAGCACCCGCGCACGGATTTGTGCGAAAACGCGTTTTAAGCATGCACATGCATCTTTTGGTAGACGCGGATGAAGTTTTCTGCAAAACCACAAGATGTGCATGCAAATGGTGCTTTTGGCAGAACGCGCACGTGGATTTCTACCAAACGACGTGCTAAGCATGCCGATGCTGCTCTTTTTAGCACCCGCGCACGCATTTGTGCGAAAACGCGTTTTAAGCATGCACATGCATCTTTTGGTAGACGCGGATGAAGTTTTCTGCAAAACCACAAGATGTGCATGCAAATGGTGCTTTTTGCAGAACGCGCACGTGGATTTCTACCAAACGACGTGCTAAGCTTGCCGATGCTGCTCTTTTTAGCACCCGCGCACGGATTTGTGCGAAAACGCGTTTTAGGCATGCACATGCATCTTTTGGTAGACGCGGATGAAGTTTTCTGCAAAACCACAAGATGTGCATGCAAATGGTGCTTTTGGCAGAACGCGCACGTGGATTTCTACCAAACGACGTGCTAAGCATGCCGATGCTGCTCTTTTTAGCACCCGCGCACGCATTTGTGCGAAAATGCGTTTTAGGCATGCACATGCATCTTTTGGTAGACGCGGATGAAGTTTTCTGCAAAACCACAAGATGTGCATGCAAATGGTGCTTTTTGCAGAACGCGCACGTGGATTTCTACCAAACGACGTGCTAAGCATGCCGATGCTGCTCTTTTTAGCACCCGCGCACGGATTTGTGCGAAAACGCGTTTTAAGCATGCACATGCATCTTTTGGTAGACGCGGATGAAGTTTTCTGCAAAACCACAAGATGTGCATGCAAATGGTGCTTTTGGCAGAACGCGCCCGTGGATTTCTACCAAACGACGTGCTAAGCATGCCGATGCTGCTCTTTTTAGCACCCGCGCACGCATTTGTGCGAAAACGCGTTTTAAGCATGCACATGCATCTTTTGGTAGACGCGGATGAAGTTTTCTGCAAAACCACAAGATGTGCATGCAAATGGTGCTTTCGGCAGAACGCGCACGTGGATTTCTACCAAACGACGTGCTAAGCATGCCGATGCTGCTCTTTTTAGCACCCGCGCACGCATTTGTGCGAAAACGCGTTTTAAGCATGCACATGCATCTTTTGGTAGACGCGGATGAAGTTTTCTGCAAAACAACAAGATGTGCATGCAAATGGTGCTTTTTGCAGAACGCGCACGTGGATTTCTACGAAACGACGTGCTAAGCATGCCGATGCTGCTCTTTTTAGCACCCGCGCACGGATTTGTGCGAAAACGCGTTTTAAGCATGCACATGCATCTTTTGGTAGACGCGGATGAAGTTTTCTGCAAAACCACAAGATGTGCATGCAAATGGTGCTTTTGGCAGAACGCGCACGTAGATTTCTACCAAACGACGTGCTAAGCATGCCGATGCTGCTCTTTTTAGCACCCGCGCACGCATTTGTGCGAAAACGCGTTTTAAGCATGCACATGCATCTTTTGGTAGACGCGGATGAAGTTTTCTGCAAAACCACAAGATGTGCATGCAAATGGTGCTTTTTGCAGAACGCGCTCGTGGATTTCTACCAAACGACGTGCCAAGCATGCCGATGCTGCTCTTTTTAGCACCCGCGCACGCATTTGTGCGAAAACGCGTTTTAAGCATGCACATGCATCTTTTGGTAGACGCGGATGAAGTTTTCTGCAAAACCACAAGATGTGCATGCAAATGGTGCTTTTTGCAGAACGCGCACGTGGATTTCTACCAAACGATGTGCTAAGCATGCCGATGCTGCTCTTTTTAGCACCCGCGCACGGATTTGTGCGAAAACGCGTTTTAAGCATGCACATGCATCTTTTGGTAGACGCGGATGAAGTTTTCTGCAAAACCACAACATGTGCATGCAAATGGTGCTTTTGGCAGAACGCGCACGTGGATTTCTACCAAACGACGTGCTAAGCATGCCAATGCTGCTCTTTTTAGCACCCGCGCACGGATTTGTGCGAAAACGCGTTTTAAGCATGCACATGCATCATTTGGTAGACGCGGATGAAGTTTTCTGCAAAACCACAAGATGTGCATGCAAATGGTGCTTTTTGCAGAACGCGCTCGTGGATTTCTACCAAACGACGTGCTAAGCATGCCGATGCTGCTCTTTTTAGCACCCGCGCACGCATTTGTGCGAAAACGCGTTTTAAGCATGCACATGCATCTTTTGGTAGACGCGGATGAAGTTTTCTGCAAAACCACAAGATGTGCATGCAAATGGTGCTTTTTGCAGAACGCGCACGTGGATTTCTACCAAACGACGTGCTAAGCATGCCGATGCTGCTCTTTTTAGCACCCGCGCACGGATTTGTGCGAAAACGCGTTTTAAGCATGCACATGCATCTTTTGGTAGACGCGGATGAAGTTTTCTGCAAAACCACAAGATGTGCATGCAAATGGTGCTTTTGGCAGAACGCGCACGTGGATTTCTACCAAACGACGTGCTAAGCATGCCGATGCTGCTCTTTTTAGCACCCGCGCACGCATTTGTGCGAAAACGCGTTTTAAGCATGCACATGCATCTTTTGGTAGACGCGGATGAAGTTTTCTGCAAAACCACAAGATGTGCATGCAAATGGTGCTTTTTGCAGAACGCGCACGTGGATTTCTACCAAACGACGTGCTAAGCTTGCCGATGCTGCTCTTTTTAGCACCCGCGCACGGATTTGTGCGAAAACGCGTTTTAGGCATGCACATGCATCTTTTGGTAGACGCGGATGAAGTTTTCTGCAAAACCACAAGATGTGCATGCAAATGGTGCTTTTGGCAGAACGCGCACGTGGATTTCTACCAAACGACGTGCTAAGCATGCCGATGCTGCTCTTTTTAGCACCCGCGCACGCATTTGTGCGAAAATGCGTTTTAGGCATGCACATGCATCTTTTGGTAGACGCGGATGAAGTTTTCTGCAAAACCACAAGATGTGCATGCAAATGGTGCTTTTTGCAGAACGCGCACGTGGATTTCTACCAAACGACGTGCTAAGCATGCCGATGCTGCTCTTTTTAGCACCCGCGCACGGATTTGTGCGAAAACGCGTTTTAAGCATGCACATGCATCTTTTGGTAGACGCGGATGAAGTTTTCTGCAAAACCACAAGATGTGCATGCAAATGGTGCTTTTGGCAGAACGCGCACGTAGATTTCTACCAAACGACGTGCTAAGCATGCCGATGCTGCTCTTTTTAGCACCCGCGCACGCATTTGTGCGAAAACGCGTTTTAAGCATGCACATGCATCTTTTGGTAGACGCGGATGAAGTTTTCTGCAAAACCACAAGATGTGCATGCAAATGGTGCTTTTTGCAGAACGCGCTCGTGGATTTCTACCAAACGACGTGCCAAGCATGCCGATGCTGCTCTTTTTAGCACCCGCGCACGCATTTGTGCGAAAACGCGTTTTAAGCATGCACATGCATCTTTTGGTAGACGCGGATGAAGTTTTCTGCAAAACCACAAGATGTGCATGCAAATGGTGCTTTTTGCAGAACGCGCACGTGGATTTCTACCAAACGATGTGCTAAGCATGCCGATGCTGCTCTTTTTAGCACCCGCGCACGGATTTGTGCGAAAACGCGTTTTAAGCATGCACATGCATCTTTTGGTAGACGCGGATGAAGTTTTCTGCAAAACCACAAGATGTGCATGCAAATGGTGCTTTTTGCAGAACGCGCTCGTGGATTTCTACCAAACGACGTGCTAAGCATGCCGATGCTGCTCTTTTTAGCACCCGCGCACGCATTTGTGCGAAAACGCGTTTTAAGCATGCACATGCATCTTTTGGTAGACGCGGATGAAGTTTTCTGCAAAACCACAAGATGTGCATGCAAATGGTGCTTTTTGCAGAACGCGCACGTGGATTTCTACCAAACGACGTGCTAAGCATGCCGATGCTGCTCTTTTTAGCACCCGCGCACGGATTTGTGCGAAAACGCGTTTTAAGCATGCACATGCATCTTTTGGTAGACGCGGATGAAGTTTTCTGCAAAACCACAAGATGTGCATGCAAATGGTGCTTTTGGCAGAACGCGCTCGTGGATTTCTACCAAACGACGTGCTAAGCATGCCGATGCTGCTCTTTTTAGCACCCGCGCACGCATTTGTGCGAAAACGCGTTTTAAGCATGCACATGCATCTTTTGGTAGACGCGGATGAAGTTTTCTGCAAAACCACAAGATGTGCATGCAAATGGTGCTTTTTGCAGAACGCGCTCGTGGATTTCTACCAAACGACGTGCCAAGCATGCCGATGCTGCTCTTTTTAGCACCCGCGCACGCATTTGTGCGAAAACGCGTTTTAAGCATGCACATGCATCTTTTGGTAGACGCGGATGAAGTTTTCTGCAAAACCACAAGATGTGCATGCAAATGGTGCTTTTTGCAGAACGCGCACGTGGATTTCTACCAAACGATGTGCTAAGCATGCCGATGCTGCTCTTTTTAGCACCCGCGCACGGATTTGTGCGAAAACGCGTTTTAAGCATGCACATGCATCTTTTGGTAGACGCGGATGAAGTTTTCTGCAAAACCACAACATGTGCATGCAAATGGTGCTTTTGGCAGAACGCGCACGTGGATTTCTACCAAACGACGTGCTAAGCATGCCAATGCTGCTCTTTTTAGCACCCGCGCACGGATTTGTGCGAAAACGCGTTTTAAGCATGCACATGCATCATTTGGTAGACGCGGATGAAGTTTTCTGCAAAACCACAAGATGTGCATGCAAATGGTGCTTTTTGCAGAACGCGCTCGTGGATTTCTACCAAACGACGTGCTAAGCATGCCGATGCTGCTCTTTTTAGCACCCGCGCACGCATTTGTGCGAAAACGCGTTTTAAGCATGCACATGCATCTTTTGGTAGACGCGGATGAAGTTTTCTGCAAAACCACAAGATGTGCATGCAAATGGTGCTTTTTGCAGAACGCGCACGTGGATTTCTACCAAACGACGTGCTAAGCATGCCGATGCTGCTCTTTTTAGCACCCGCGCACGGATTTGTGCGAAAACGCGTTTTAAGCATGCACATGCATCTTTTGGTAGACGCGGATGAAGTTTTCTGCAAAACCACAAGATGTGCATGCAAATGGTGCTTTTGGCAGAACGCGCACGTGGATTTCTACCAAACGACGTGCTAAGCATGCCGATGCTGCTCTTTTTAGCACCCGCGCACGCATTTGTGCGAAAACGCGTTTTAAGCATGCACATGCATCTTTTGGTAGACGCGGATGAAGTTTTCTGCAAAACCACAAGATGTGCATGCAAATGGTGCTTTTTGCAGAACGCGCACGTGGATTTCTACCAAACGACGTGCTAAGCTTGCCGATGCTGCTCTTTTTAGCACCCGCGCACGGATTTGTGCGAAAACGCGTTTTAGGCATGCACATGCATCTTTTGGTAGACGCGGATGAAGTTTTCTGCAAAACCACAAGATGTGCATGCAAATGGTGCTTTTGGCAGAACGCGCACGTGGATTTCTACCAAACGACGTGCTAAGCATGCCGATGCTGCTCTTTTTAGCACCCGCGCACGCATTTGTGCGAAAATGCGTTTTAGGCATGCACATGCATCTTTTGGTAGACGCGGATGAAGTTTTCTGCAAAACCACAAGATGTGCATGCAAATGGTGCTTTTTGCAGAACGCGCACGTGGATTTCTACCAAACGACGTGCTAAGCATGCCGATGCTGCTCTTTTTAGCACCCGCGCACGGATTTGTGCGAAAACGCGTTTTAAGCATGCACATGCATCTTTTGGTAGACGCGGATGAAGTTTTCTGCAAAACCACAAGATGTGTATGCAAATGGTGCTTTTGGCAGAACGCGCACGTAGATTTCTACCAAACGACGTGCTAAGCATGCCGATGCTGCTCTTTTTAGCACCCGCGCACGCATTTGTGCGAAAACGCGTTTTAAGCATGCACATGCATCTTTTGGTAGACGCGGATGAAGTTTTCTGCAAAACCACAAGATGTGCATGCAAATGGTGCTTTTTGCAGAACGCGCTCGTGGATTTCTACCAAACGACGTGCCAAGCATGCCGATGCTGCTCTTTTTAGCACCCGCGCACGCATTTGTGCGAAAACGCGTTTTAAGCATGCACATGCATCTTTTGGTAGACGCGGATGAAGTTTTCTGCAAAACCACAAGATGTGCATGCAAATGGTGCTTTTTGCAGAACGCGCACGTGGATTTCTACCAAACGATGTGCTAAGCATGCCGATGCTGCTCTTTTTAGCACCCGCGCACGGATTTGTGCGAAAACGCGTTTTAAGCATGCACATGCATCTTTTGGTAGACGCGGATGAAGTTTTCTGCAAAACCACAAGATGTGCATGCAAATGGTGCTTTTTGCAGAACGCGCTCGTGGATTTCTACCAAACGACGTGCTAAGCATGCCGATGCTGCTCTTTTTAGCACCCGCGCACGCATTTGTGCGAAAACGCGTTTTAAGCATGCACATGCATCTTTTGGTAGACGCGGATGAAGTTTTCTGCAAAACCACAAGATGTGCATGCAAATGGTGCTTTTTGCAGAACGCGCACGTGGATTTCTACCAAACGACGTGCTAAGCATGCCGATGCTGCTCTTTTTAGCACCCGCGCACGGATTTGTGCGAAAACGCGTTTTAAGCATGCACATGCATCTTTTGGTAGACGCGGATGAAGTTTTCTGCAAAACCACAAGATGTGCATGCAAATGGTGCTTTTGGCAGAACGCGCACGTGGATTTCTACCAAACGACGTGCTAAGCATGCCGATGCTGCTCTTTTTAGCACCCGCGCACGCATTTGTGCGAAAACGCGTTTTAAGCATGCACATGCATCTTTTGGTAGACGCGGATGAAGTTTTCTGCAAAACCACAAGATGTGCATGCAAATGGTGCTTTTTGCAGAACGCGCACGTGGATTTCTACCAAACGACGTGCTAAGCTTGCCGATGCTGCTCTTTTTAGCACCCGCGCACGGATTTGTGCGAAAACGCGTTTTAGGCATGCACATGCATCTTTTGGTAGACGCGGATGAAGTTTTCTGCAAAACCACAAGATGTGCATGCAAATGGTGCTTTTGGCAGAACGCGCACGTGGATTTCTACCAAACGACGTGCTAAGCATGCCGATGCTGCTCTTTTTAGCACCCGCGAACGCATTTGTACGAAAATGCGTTTTAGGCATGCACATGCATCTTTTGGTAGACGCGGATGAAGTTTTCTGCAAAACCACAAGATGTGCATGCAAATGGTGCTTTTTGCAGAACGCGCACGTGGATTTCTACCAAACGACGTGCTAAGCATGCCGATGCTGCTCTTTTTAGCACCCGCGCACGGATTTGTGCGAAAACGCGTTTTAAGCATGCACATGCATCTTTTGGTAGACGCGGATGAAGTTTTCTGCAAAACCACAAGATGTGCATGCAAATGGTGCTTTTGGCAGAACGCGCACGTGGATTTCTACCAAACGACGTGCTAAGCATGCCGATGCTGCTCTTTTTAGCACCCACGCACACATTTGTGCAAAAACGCGTTTTAAGCATGCACATGCATCTTTTGGTAGACGCGGATGAAGTTTTCTGCAAAACCACAAGATGTGCATGCAAATGGTGCTTTTTGCAGAACGCGCACGTGGATTTCTACCAAACGACGTGCTAAGCATGCCGATGCTGCTATTTTTAGCACCCGCGCACGCATTTGTGCGAAAACGCGTTTTAAGCATGCACATGCATCTTTTGGTAGACGCGGATGAAGTTTTCTGCAAAACCACAAGATGTGCATGCAAATGGTGCTTTTTGCAGAACGCGCTCGTGGATTTCTACCAAACGACGTGCTAAGCATGCCGATGCTGCTCTTTTTAGCACCCGCGCACGCATTTGTGCGAAAACGCGTTTTAAGCATGCACATGCATCTTTTGGTAGACGCGGATGAAGTTTTCTGCAAAACCACAAGATGTGCATGCAAATGGTGCTTTTGGCAGAACGGGCACGTGGACTTCTACCAAACGACGTGCTAAGCATGCCGATGCTGCTCTATTTAGCACCCGCGCACGGATTTGTGCGAAAACGCGTTTTAAGCATGCACATGCATCTTTTGGTAGACGCGGATGAAGTTTTCTGCAAAACCAGAAGATGTGCATGCAAATGGTGCTTTTGGCAGAACGCGCACGTGGATTTCTACCAAACGACGTGCTAAGCATGCCGATGCTGCTCTTTTTAGCACCCGCGCACGGATTTGTGCGAAAACGCGTTTTAAGCATGCACATGCATATTTTGGTAGACGCGGATGAAGTTTTCTGCAAAACCACAAGATGTGCATGCAAATGGTGCTTTTTGCAGAACGCGCACGTGGATTTCTACCAAACGACGTGCTAAGCATGCCGATGCTGCTCTTTTTAGCACCCGCGCACGCATTTGTGCGAAAACGCGTTTTAAGCATGCACATGCATCTTTTGGTAGACGCGGATGAAGTTTTCTGCAAAACCACAAGATGTGCATTCAAATGGTGCTTTTTGCAGAACGCGCACGTGGATTTCTACCAAACGACGTGCTAAGCTTGCCGATGCTGCTCTTTTTAGCACCCGCGCACGGATTGCTGCGAAAACGCGTTTTAAGCATGCACATGCATCTTTTGGTAGACGCGGATGAAGTTTTCTGCAAAACCACAAGATGTGCATGCAAATGGTGCTTTTGGCAGAACGCGCACGTGGATTTCAACCAAACGACGTGCTAAGCATGCCGATGCTGCTCTTTTTAGCACCCGCGCACGCATTTGTGCGAAAACGCGTTTTAAGCATGCACATGCATCTTTTGGTAGACGCGGATGAAGTTTTCTGCAAAACCACAAGATATGCATGCAAATGGTGCTTTTGGCAGAACGCGCACGTGGATTTCTACCAAACGACGTGCTAAGCATGCCGATGCTGCTCTTTTTAGCACCCGCGCACGCATTTGTGCGAAAACGCGTTTTAAGCATGCACATGCATCTTTTGGTAGACGCGGATGAAGTTTTCTGCAAAACCACAAGATGTGCATGCAAATGGTGCTTTTTGCAGAACGCGCCCGTGGATTTCTACCAAACGACGTGCTAAGCATGCCGATGCTGCTCTTTTTAGCACCCGCGCACGCATTTGTGCGAAAACGCGTTTTAAGCATGCACATGCATCTTTTGGTAGACGCGGATGAAGTTTTCTGCAAAACCACAAGATGTGCATGCAAATGGTGCTTTCGGCAGAACGCGCACGTGGATTTCTACCAAACGACGTGCTAAGCATGCCGATGCTGCTCTTTTTAGCACCCGCGCACGCATTTATGCGAAAACGCATTTTAAGCATGCACATGCATCTTTTGGTAGACGCGGATGAAGTTTTCTGCAAAACAACAAGATGTGCATGCAAATGGTGCTTTTTGCAGAACGCGCACGTGGATTTCTACGAAACGACGTGCTAAGCATGCTGATGCTGCTCTTTTTAGCACCCGCGCACGGATTTGTGCGAAAACGCGTTTTAAGCATGCACATGCATCTTTTGGTAGACGCGGATGAAGTTTTCTGCAAAACCACAAGATGTGCATGCAAATGGTGCTTTTGGCAGAACGCGCACGTGGATTTCTACCAAACGACGTGCTAAGCATGCCGATGCTGCTCTTTTTAGCACCCGCGCACGCATTTGTGCGAAAACGCGTTTTAAGCATGCACATGCATCTTTTGGTAGACGCGGATGAAGTTTTCTGCAAAACCACAAGATGTGCATGCAAATGGTGCTTTTTGCAGAACGCGCTCGTGGATTTCTACCAAACGACGTGCTAAGCATGCCGATGCTGCTCTTTTTAGCACCCGCGCACGCATTTGTGCGAAAACGCGTTTTAAGCATGCACATGCATCTTTTGGTAGACGCGGATGAAGTTTTCTGCAAAACCACAAGATGTGCATGCAAATGGTGCTTTTTGCAGAACGCGCACGTGGATTTCTACCAAACGATGTGCTAAGCATGCCGATGCTGCTCTTTTTAGCACCCGCGCACGCATTTGTGCGAAAACGCGTTTTAAGCATGCACATGCATCTTTTGGTAGACGCGGATGAAGTTTTCTGCAAAACCACAAGATGTGCATGCAAATGGTGCTTTTTGCAGAACGCGCACGTGGATTTCTACCAAACGATGTGCTAAGCATGCCGATGCTGCTCTTTTTAGCACCCGCGCACGGATTTGTGCGAAAACGCGTTTTAAGCATGCACATGCATCTTTTGGTAGACGCGGATGAAGTTTTCTGCAAAACCACAACATGTGCATGCAAATGGTGCTTTTGGCAGAACGCGCACGTGGATTTCTACCAAACGACGTGCTAAGCATGCCAATGCTGCTCTTTTTAGCACCCGCGCACGGATTTGTGCGAAAACGCGTTTTAAGCATGCACATGCATCATTTGGTAGACGCGGATGAAGTTTTCTGCAAAACCACAAGATGTGCATGCAAATGGTGCTTTTTGCAGAACGCGCTCGTGGATTTCTACCAAACGACGTGCTAAGCATGCCGATGCTGCTCTTTTTAGCACCCGCGCACGCATTTGTGCGAAAACGCGTTTTAAGCATGCACATGCATCTTTTGGTAGACGCGGATGAAGTTTTCTGCAAAACCACAAGATGTGCATGCAAATGGTGCTTTTTGCAGAACGCGCACGTGGATTTCTACCAAACGACGTGCTAAGCATGCCGATGCTGCTCTTTTTAGCACCCGCGCACGGATTTGTGCGAAAACGCGTTTTAAGCATGCACATGCATCTTTTGGTAGACGCGGATGAAGTTTTCTGCAAAACCACAAGATGTGCATGCAAATGGTGCTTTTGGCAGAACGCGCACGTGGATTTCTACCAAACGACGTGCTAAGCATGCCGATGCTGCTCTTTTTAGCACCCGCGCACGCATTTGTGCGAAAACGCGTTTTAAGCATGCACATGCATCTTTTGGTAGACGCGGATGAAGTTTTCTGCAAAACCACAAGATGTGCATGCAAATGGTGCTTTTTGCAGAACGCGCACGTGGATTTCTACCAAACGACGTGCTAAGCTTGCCGATGCTGCTCTTTTTAGCACCCGCGCACGGATTTGTGCGAAAACGCGTTTTAGGCATGCACATGCATCTTTTGGTAGACGCGGATGAAGTTTTCTGCAAAACCACAAGATGTGCATGCAAATGGTGCTTTTGGCAGAACGCGCACGTGGATTTCTACCAAACGACGTGCTAAGCATGCCGATGCTGCTCTTTTTAGCACCCGCGCACGCATTTGTGCGAAAATGCGTTTTAGGCATGCACATGCATCTTTTGGTAGACGCGGATGAAGTTTTCTGCAAAACCACAAGATGTGCATGCAAATGGTGCTTTTTGCAGAACGCGCACGTGGATTTCTACCAAACGACGTGCTAAGCATGCCGATGCTGCTCTTTTTAGCACCCGCGCACGGATTTGTGCGAAAACGCGTTTTAAGCATGCACATGCATCTTTTGGTAGACGCGGATGAAGTTTTCTGCAAAACCACAAGATGTGCATGCAAATGGTGCTTTTGGCAGAACGCGCACGTAGATTTCTACCAAACGACGTGCTAAGCATGCCGATGCTGCTCTTTTTAGCACCCGCGCACGCATTTGTGCGAAAACGCGTTTTAAGCATGCACATGCATCTTTTGGTAGACGCGGATGAAGTTTTCTGCAAAACCACAAGATGTGCATGCAAATGGTGCTTTTTGCAGAACGCGCTCGTGGATTTCTACCAAACGACGTGCCAAGCATGCCGATGCTGCTCTTTTTAGCACCCGCGCACGCATTTGTGCGAAAACGCGTTTTAAGCATGCACATGCATCTTTTGGTAGACGCGGATGAAGTTTTCTGCAAAACCACAAGATGTGCATGCAAATGGTGCTTTTTGCAGAACGCGCACGTGGATTTCTACCAAACGATGTGCTAAGCATGCCGATGCTGCTCTTTTTAGCACCCGCGCACGGATTTGTGCGAAAACGCGTTTTAAGCATGCACATGCATCTTTTGGTAGACGCGGATGAAGTTTTCTGCAAAACCACAAGATGTGCATGCAAATGGTGCTTTTTGCAGAACGCGCTCGTGGATTTCTACCAAACGACGTGCTAAGCATGCCGATGCTGCTCTTTTTAGCACCCGCGCACGCATTTGTGCGAAAACGCGTTTTAAGCATGCACATGCATCTTTTCGTAGACGCGGATGAAGTTTTCTGCAAAACCACAAGATGTGCATGCAAATGGTGCTTTTTGCAGAACGCGCACGTGGATTTCTACCAAACGACGTGCTAAGCATGCCGATGCTGCTCTTTTTAGCACCCGCGCACGGATTTGTGCGAAAACGCGTTTTAAGCATGCACATGCATCTTTTGGTAGACGCGGATGAAGTTTTCTGCAAAACCACAAGATGTGCATGCAAATGGTGCTTTTGGCAGAACGCGCACGTGGATTTCTACCAAACGACGTGCTAAGCATGCCGATGCTGCTCTTTTTAGCACCCGCGCACGCATTTGTGCGAAAACGCGTTTTAAGCATGCACATGCATCTTTTGGTAGACGCGGATGAAGTTTTCTGCAAAACCACAAGATGTGCATGCAAATGGTGCTTTTTGCAGAACGCGCACGTGGATTTCTACCAAACGACGTGCTAAGCTTGCCGATGCTGCTCTTTTTAGCACCCGCGCACGGATTTGTGCGAAAACGCGTTTTAGGCATGCACATGCATCTTTTGGTAGACGCGGATGAAGTTTTCTGCAAAACCACAAGATGTGCATGCAAATGGTGCTTTTGGCAGAACGCGCACGTGGATTTCTACCAAACGACGTGCTAAGCATGCCGATGCTGCTCTTTTTAGCACCCGCGCACGCATTTGTGCGAAAATGCGTTTTAGGCATGCACATGCATCTTTTGGTAGACGCGGATGAAGTTTTCTGCAAAACCACAAGATGTGCATGCAAATGGTGCTTTTTGCAGAACGCGCACGTGGATTTCTACCAAACGACGTGCTAAGCATGCCGATGCTGCTCTTTTTAGCACCCGCGCACGGATTTGTGCGAAAACGCGTTTTAAGCATGCACATGCATCTTTTGGTAGACGCGGATGAAGTTTTCTGCAAAACCACAAGATGTGCATGCAAATGGTGCTTTTGGCAGAACGCGCACGTGGATTTCTACCAAACGACGTGCTAAGCATGCCGATGCTGCTCTTTTTAGCACCCGCGCACACATTTGTGCAAAAACGCGTTTTAAGCATGCACATGCATCTTTTGGTAGACGCGGATGAAGTTTTCTGCAAAACCACAAGATGTGCATGCAAATGGTGCTTTTTGCAGAACGCGCACGTGGATTTCTACCAAACGACGTGCTAAGCATGCCGATGCTGCTATTTTTAGCACCCGCGCACGCATTTGTGCGAAAACGCGTTTTAAGCATGCACATGCATCTTTTGGTAGACGCGGATGAAGTTTTCTGCAAAACCACAAGATGTGCATGCAAATGGTGCTTTTTGCAGAACGCGCTCGTGGATTTCTACCAAACGACGTGCTAAGCATGCCGATGCTGCTCTTTTTAGCACCCGCGCACGCATTTGTGCGAAAACGCGTTTTAAGCATGCACATGCATCTTTTGGTAGACGCGGATGAAGTTTTCTGCAAAACCACAAGATGTGCATGCAAATGGTGCTTTTGGCAGAACGGGCACGTGGACTTCTACCAAACGACGTGCTAAGCATGCCGATGCTGCTCTATTTAGCACCCGCGCACGGATTTGTGCGAAAACGCGTTTTAAGCATGCACATGCATCTTTTGGTAGACGCGGATGAAGTTTTCTGCAAAACCAGAAGATGTGCATGCAAATGGTGCTTTTGGCAGAACGCGCACGTGGATTTCTACCAAACGACGTGCTAAGCATGCCGATGCTGCTCTTTTTAGCACCCGCGCACGGATTTGTGCGAAAACGCGTTTTAAGCATGCACATGCATATTTTGGTAGACGCGGATGAAGTTTTCTGCAAAACCACAAGATGTGCATGCAAATGGTGCTTTTTGCAGAACGCGCACGTGGATTTCTACCAAACGACGTGCTAAGCATGCCGATGCTGCTCTTTTTAGCACCCGCGCACGCATTTGTGCGAAAACGCGTTTTAAGCATGCACATGCATCTTTTGGTAGACGCGGATGAAGTTTTCTGCAAAACCACAAGATGTGCATTCAAATGGTGCTTTTTGCAGAACGCGCACGTGGATTTCTACCAAACGACGTGCTAAGCTTGCCGATGCTGCTCTTTTTAGCACCCGCGCACGGATTGCTGCGAAAACGCGTTTTAAGCATGCACATGCATCTTTTGGTAGACGCGGATGAAGTTTTCTGCAAAACCACAAGATGTGCATGCAAATGGTGCTTTTGGCAGAACGCGCACGTGGATTTCAACCAAACGACGTGCTAAGCATGCCGATGCTGCTCTTTTTAGCACCCGCGCACGCATTTGTGCGAAAACGCGTTTTAAGCATGCACATGCATCTTTTGGTAGACGCGGATGAAGTTTTCTGCAAAACCACAAGATGTGCATGCAAATGGTGCTTTTGGCAGAACGCGCTCGTGGATTTCTACCAAACGACGTGCTAAGCATGCCGATGCTGCTCTTTTTAGCACCCGCGCACGCATTTGTGCGAAAACGCGTTTTAAGCATGCACATGCATCTTTTGGTAGACGCGGATGAAGTTTTCTGCAAAACCACAAGATGTGCATGCAAATGGTGCTTTTTGCAGAACGCGCCCGTGGATTTCTACCAAACGACGTGCTAAGCATGCCGATGCTGCTCTTTTTAGCACCCGCGCACGCATTTGTGCGAAAACGCGTTTTAAGCATGCACATGCATCTTTTGGTAGACGCGGATGAAGTTTTCTGCAAAACCACAAGATGTGCATGCAAATGGTGCTTTCGGCAGAACGCGCACGTGGATTTCTACCAAACGACGTGCTAAGCATGCCGATGCTGCTCTTTTTAGCACCCGCGCACGCATTTGTGCGAAAACGCATTTTAAGCATGCACATGCATCTTTTGGTAGACGCGGATGAAGTTTTCTGCAAAACAACAAGATGTGCATGCAAATGGTGCTTTTTGCAGAACGCGCACGTGGATTTCTACGAAACGACGTGCTAAGCATGCCGATGCTGCTCTTTTTAGCACCCGCGCACGGATTTGTGCGAAAACGCGTTTTAAGCATGCACATGCATCTTTTGGTAGACGCGGATGAAGTTTTCTGCAAAACCACAAGATGTGCATGCAAATGGTGCTTTTGGCAGAACGCGCACGTGGATTTCTACCAAACGACGTGCTAAGCATGCCGATGCTGCTCTTTTTAGCACCCGCGCACGCATTTGTGCGAAAACGCGTTTTAAGCATGCACATGCATCTTTTGGTAGACGCGGATGAAGTTTTCTGCAAAACCACAAGATGTGCATGCAAATGGTGCTTTTTGCAGAACGCGCTCGTGGATTTCTACCAAACGACGTGCTAAGCATGCCGATGCTGCTCTTTTTAGCACCCGCGCACGCATTTGTGCGAAAACGCGTTTTAAGCATGCACATGCATCTTTTGGTAGACGCGGATGAAGTTTTCTGCAAAACCACAAGATGTGCATGCAAATGGTGCTTTTTGCAGAACGCGCACGTGGATTTCTACCAAACGATGTGCTAAGCATGCCGATGCTGCTCTTTTTAGCACCCGCGCACGGATTTGTGCGAAAACGCGTTTTAAGCATGCACATGCATCTTTTGGTAGACGCGGATGAAGTTTTCTGCAAAACCACAACATGTGCATGCAAATGGTGCTTTTGGCAGAACGCGCACGTGGATTTCTACCAAACGACGTGCTAAGCATGCCAATGCTGCTCTTTTTAGCACCCGCGCACGGATTTGTGCGAAAACGCGTTTTAAGCATGCACATGCGTCATTTGGTAGACGCGGATGAAGTTTTCTGCAAAACCACAAGATGTGCGTGCAAATGGTGCTTTTTGCAGAACGCGCTCGTGGATTTCTACCAAACGACGTGCTAAGCATGCCGATGCTGCTCTTTTTAGCACCCGCGCACGCATTTGTGCGAAAACGCGTTTTAAGCATGCACATGCATCTTTTGGTAGACGCGGATGAAGTTTTCTGCAAAACCACAAGATGTGCATGCAAATGGTGCTTTTTGCAGAACGCGCTCGTGGATTTCTACCAAACGACGTGCTAAGCATGCCGATGCTGCTCTTTTTAGCACCCGCGCACGCATTTGTGCGAAAACGCGTTTTAAGCATGCACATGCATCTTTTGGTAGACGCGGATGAAGTTTTCTGCAAAACCACAAGATGTGCATGCAAATGGTGCTTTTTGCAGAACGCGCACGTGGATTTCTACCAAACGATGTGCTAAGCATGCCGATGCTGCTCTTTTTAGCACCCGCGCACGGATTTGTGCGAAAACGCGTTTTAAGCATGCACATGCATCTTTTGGTAGACGCGGATGAAGTTTTCTGCAAAACCACAACATGTGCATGCAAATGGTGCTTTTGGCAGAACGCGCACGTGGATTTCTACCAAACGACGTGCTAAGCATGCCAATGCTGCTCTTTTTAGCACCCGCGCACGGATTTGTGCGAAAACGCGTTTTAAGCATGCACATGCATCATTTGGTAGACGCGGATGAAGTTTTGTGCAAAACCACAAGATGTGCATGCAAATGGTGCTTTTTGCAGAACGCGCTCGTGGATTTCTACCAAACGACGTGCTAAGCATGCCGATGCTGCTCTTTTTAGCACCCGCGCACGCATTTGTGCGAAAACGCGTTTTAAGCATGCACATGCATCTTTTGGTAGACGCGGATGAAGTTTTCTGCAAAACCACAAGATGTGCATGCAAATGGTGCTTTTTGCAGAACGCGCACGTGGATTTCTACCAAACGACGTGCTAAGCATGCCGATGCTGCTCTTTTTAGCACCCGCGCACGGATTTGTGCGAAAACGCGTTTTAAGCATGCACATGCATCTTTTGGTAGACGCGGATGAAGTTTTCTGCAAAACCACAAGATGTGCATGCAAATGGTGCTTTTGGCAGAACGCGCACGTGGACTTCTACCAAACGACGTGCTAAGCATGCCGATGCTGCTCTTTTTAGCACCCGCGCACGCATTTGTGCGAAAACGCGTTTTAAGCATGCACATGCATCTTTTGGTAGACGCGGATGAAGTTTTCTGCAAAACCACAAGATGTGCATGCAAATGGTGCTTTTTGCAGAACGCGCTCGTGGATTTCTACCAAACGATGTGCTAAGCATGCCGATGCTGCTCTTTTTAGCACCCGCGCACGGATTTGTGCGAAAACGCGTTTTAAGCATGCACATGCATCTTTTGGTAGACGCGGATGAAGTTTTCTGCAAAACCACAACATGTGCATGCAAATGGTGCTTTTGGCAGAACGCGCACGTGGATTTCTACCAAACGACGTGCTAAGCATGCCAATGCTGCTCTTTTTAGCACCCGCGGACGGATTTGTGCGAAAACGCGTTTTAAGCATGCACATGCATCTTTTGGTAGACGCGGATGAAGTTTTCTGCAAAACCACAAGATGTGCATGCAAATGGTGCTTTTTGCAGAACGCGCACGTGGATTTCTACCAAACGATGTGCTAAGCATGCCGATGCTGCTCTTTTTAGCACCCGCGCACGGATTTGTGCGAAAACGCGTTTTAAGCATGCACATGCATCTTTTGGTAGACGCGGATGAAGTTTTCTGCAAAACCACAACATGTGCATGCAAATGGTGCTTTTGGCAGAACGCGCACGTGGATTTCTACCAAACGACGTGCTAAGCATGCCAATGCTGCTCTTTTTAGCACCCGCGCACGGATTTGTGCGAAAACGCGTTTTAAGCATGCACATGCATCATTTGGTAGACGCGGATGAAGTTTTCTGCAAAACCACAAGATGTGCATGCAAATGGTGCTTTTTGCAGAACGCGCTCGTGGATTTCTACCAAACGACGTGCTAAGCATGCCGATGCTGCTCTTTTTAGCACCCGCGCACGCATTTGTGCGAAAACGCGTTTTAAGCATGCACATGCATCTTTTGGTAGACGCGGATGAAGTTTTCTGCAAAACCACAAGATGTGCATGCAAATGGTGCTTTTTGCAGAACGCGCTCGTGGATTTCTACCAAACGACGTGCTAAGCATGCCGATGCTGCTATTTTTAGCACCCGCGCACGCATTTGTGCGAAAACGCGTTTTAAGCATGCACATGCATCTTTTGGTAGACGCGGATGAAGTTTTCTGCAAAACCACAAGATGTGCATGCAAATGGTGCTTTTTGCAGAACGCGCTCGTGGATTTCTACCAAACGACGTGCTAAGCATGCCGATGCTGCTCTTTTTAGCACCCGCGCACGCATTTGTGCGAAAACGCGTTTTAAGCATGCACATGCATCTTTTGGTAGACGCGGATGAAGTTTTCTGCAAAACCACAAGATGTGCATGCAAATGGTGCTTTTTGCAGAACGCGCACGTGGATTTCTACCAAACGATGTGCTAAGCATGCCGATGCTGCTCTTTTTAGCACCCGCGCACGGATTTGTGCGAAAACGCGTTTTAAGCATGCACATGCATCTTTTGGTAGACGCGGATGAAGTTTTCTGCAAAACCACAACATGTGCATGCAAATGGTGCTTTTGGCAGAACGCGCACGTGGATTTCTACCAAACGACGTGCTAAGCATGCCAATGCTGCTCTTTTTAGCACCCGCGCACGGATTTGTGCGAAAACGCGTTTTAAGCATGCACATGCATCATTTGGTAGACGCGGATGAAGTTTTCTGCAAAACCACAAGATGTGCATGCAAATGGTGCTTTTTGCAGAACGCGCTCGTGGATTTCTACCAAACGACGTGCTAAGCATGCCGATGCTGCTCTTTTTAGCACCCGCGCACGCATTTGTGCGAAAACGCGTTTTAAGCATGCACATGCATCTTTTGGTAGACGCGGATGAAGTTTTCTGCAAAACCACAAGATGTGCATGCAAATGGTGCTTTTTGCAGAACGCGCACGTGGATTTCTACCAAACGACGTGCTAAGCATGCCGATGCTGCTCTTTTTAGCACCCGCGCACGCATTTGTGCGAAAACGCGTTTTAAGCATGCACATGCATCTTTTGGTAGACGCGGATGAAGTTTTCTGCAAAACCACAAGATGTGCATGCAAATGGTGCTTTTGGCAGAACGCGCACGTGGACTTCTACCAAACGACGTGCTAAGCATGCCGATGCTGCTCTTTTTAGCACCCGCGCACGCATTTGTGCGAAAACGCGTTTTAAGCATGCACATGCATCTTTTGGTAGACGCGGATGAAGTTTTCTGCAAAACCACAAGATGTGCATGCAAATGGTGCTTTTTGCAGAACGCGCTCGTGGATTTCTACCAAACGACGTGCTAAGCATGCCGATGCTGCTCTTTTTAGCACCCGCGCACGCATTTGTGCGAAAACGCGTTTTAAGCATGCACATGCATCTTTTGGTAGACGCGGATGAAGTTTTCTGCGAAACCACAAGATGTGCATGCAAATGGTGCTTTTTGCAGAACGCGCTCGTGGATTTCTACCAAACGACGTGCTAAGCATGCCGATGCTGCTCTCTTTAGCACCCGCGCACGCATTTGTGCGAAAACGCGTTTTAAGCATGCACATGCATCTTTTGGTAGACGCGGATGAAGTTTTCTGCAAAACCACAAGATGTGCATGCAAATGGTGCTTTTTGCAGAACGCGCACGTGGATTTCTACCAAACGATGTGCTAAGCATGCCGATGCTGCTCTTTTTAGCACCCGCGCACGGATTTGTGCGAAAACGCGTTTTAAGCATGCACATGCATCTTTTGGTAGACGCGGATGAAGTTTTCTGCAAAACCACAACATGTGCATGCAAATGGTGCTTTTGGCAGAACGCGCACGTGGATTTCTACCAAACGACGTGCTAAGCATGCCAATGCTGCTCTTTTTAGCACCCGCGCACGGATTTGTGCGAAAACGCGTTTTAAGCATGCACATGCATCATTTGGTAGACGCGGATGAAGTTTTCTGCAAAACCACAAGATGTGCATGCAAATGGTGCTTTTTGCTGAACGCGCTCGTGGATTTCTACCAAACGACGTGCTAAGCATGCCGATGCTGCTCTTTTTAGCACCCGCGCACGCATTTGTGCGAAAACGCGTTTTAAGCATGCACATGCATCTTTTGGTAGACGCGGATGAAGTTTTCTGCAAAACCACAAGATGTGCATGCAAATGGTGCTTTTGGCAGAACGCGCACGTGGATTTCTACCAAACGACGTGCTAAGCATGCCGATGCTGCTCTTTTTAGCACCCGCGCACGCATTTGTGCGAAAACGCGTTTTAAGCATGCACATGCATCTTTTGGTAGACGCGGATGAAGTTTTCTGCAAAACCACAAGATGTGCATGCAAATGGTGCTTTTTGCAGAACGCGCCCGTGGATTTCTACCAAACGACGTGCTAAGCATGCCGATGCTGCTCTTTTTAGCACCCGCGCACGCATTTGTGCGAAAACGCGTTTTAAGCATGCACATGCATCTTTTGGTAGACGCGGATGAAGTTTTCTGCAAAACCACAAGATGTCCATGCAAATGGTGCTTTCGGCAGAACGCGCACGTGGATTTCTACCAAACGACGTGCTAAGCATGCCGATGCTGCTCTTTTTAGCACCCGCGCACGCATTTGTGCGAAAACGCGTTTTAAGCATGCACATGCATCTTTTGGTAGACGCGGATGAAGTTTTCTGCAAAACAACAAGATGTGCATGCAAATGGTGCTTTTTGCAGTACGCGCACGTGGATTTCTACGAAACGACGTGCTAAGCATGCCGATGCTGCTCTTTTTAGCACCCGCGCACGGATTTGTGCGAAAACGCGTTTTAAGCATGCACATGCATCTTTTGGTAGACGCGGATGAAGTTTTCTGCAAAACCACAGGATGTGCATGCAAATGGTGCTTTTGGCAGAACGCGCACGTGGATTTCTACCAAACGACGTGCTAAGCATGCCGATGCTGCTCTTTTTAGCACCCGCGCAAGCATTTGTGCGAAAACGCGTTTTAAGCATGCACATGCATCTTTTGGTAGACGCGGATGAAGTTTTCTGCAAAACCACAAGATGTGCATGCAAATGGTGCTTTTTGCAGAACGCGCTCGTGGATTTCTACCAAACGACGTGCTAAGCATGCCGATGCTGCTCTTTTTAGCACCCGCGCACGCATTTGCGCGAAAACGCGTTTTAAGCATGCACATGCATCTTTTGGTAGACGCGGATGAAGTTTTCTGCAAAACCACAAGATGTGCATGCAAATGGTGCTTTTTGCAGAACGCGCACGTAGATTTCTACCAAACGATGTGCTAAGCATGCCGATGCTGCTCTTTTTAGCACCCGCGCACGGATTTGTGCGAAAACGCGTTTTAAGCATGCACATGCATCTTTTGGTAGACGCGGATGAAGTTTTCTGCAAAACCACAACATGTGCATGCAAATGGTGCTTTTGGCAGAACGCGCACGTGGATTTCTACCAAACAACGTGCTAAGCATGCCAATGCTGCTCTTTTTAGCACCCGCGCACGGATTTGTGCGAAAACGCGTTTTAAGCATGCACATGCATCATTTGGTAGACGCGGATGAAGTTTTCTGCAAAACCACAAGATGTGCATGCAAATGGTGCTTTTTGCAGAACGCGCTCGTGGATTTCTACCAAACGACGTGCTAAGCATGCCGATGCTGCTCTTTTTAGCACCCGCGCACGCATTTGTGCGAAAACGCGTTTTAAGCATGCACATGCATCTTTTGGTAGACGCGGATGAAGTTTTCTGCAAAACCACAAGATGTGCATGCAAATGGTGCTTTTTGCAGAATGCGCACGTGGATTTCTACCAAACGACGTGCTAAGCATGCCGATGCTGCTCTTTTTAGCACCCGCGCACGGATTTGTGCGAAAACGCGTTTTAAGCATGCACATGCATCTTTTGGTAGACGCGGATGAAGTTTTCTGCAAAACCACAAGATGTGCATGCAAATGGTGCTTTTGGCAGAACGCGCACGTGGATTTCTACCAAACGACGTGCTAAGCATGCCGATGCTGCTCTTTTTAGCACCCGCGCACGCATTTGTGCGAAAACGCGTTTTAAGCATGCACATGCATCTTTTGGTAGACGCGGATGAAGTTTTCTGCAAAACCACAAGATGTGCATGCAAATGGTGCTTTTTGCAGAACGCGCACGTGGATTTCTACCAAACGACGTGCTAAGCTTGCCGATGCTGCTCTTTTTAGCACCCGCGCACGGATTTGTGCGAAAACGCGTTTTAAGCATGCACATGCATCTTTTGGTAGACGCGGATGAAGTTTTCTGCAAAACCACAAGATGTGCATGCAAATGGTGCTTTTGGCAGAACGCGCACGTGGATTTCTACCAAACGACGTGCTAAGCATGCCGATGCTGCTCTTTTTAGCACCCGCGCACGCATTTGTGCGAAAATGCGTTTTAAGCATGCACATGCATCTTTTGGTAGACGCGGATGAAGTTTTCTGCAAAACCACAAGATGTGCATGCAAATGGTGCTTTTTGCAGAACGCGCACGTGGATTTCTACCAAACGACGTGCTAAGCATGCCGATGCTGCTCGTTTAGCACCCGCGCACGGATTTGTGCGAAAACGCGTTTTAAGCATGCACATGCATCTTTTGGTAGACGCGGATGAAGTTTTCTGCAAAACCACAAGATGTGCATGCAAATGGTGCTTTTGGCAGAACGCGCACGTGGATTTCTACCAAACGACGTGCTAAGCATGCCGATGCTGCTCTTTTTAGCACCCGCGCACACATATTTGCAAAAACGCGTTTTAAGCATGCACATGCATCTTTTGGTAGACGCGGATGAAGTTTTCTGCAAAACCACAAGATGTGCATGCAAATGGTGCTTTTTGCAGAACGCGCACGTGGATTTCTACCAAACGACGTGCTAAGCATGCCGATGCTGCTATTTTTAGCACCCGCGCACGCATTTGTGCGAAAACGCGTTTTAAGCATGCACATGCATCTTTTGGTAGACGCGGATGAAGTTTTCTGCAAAACCACAAGATGTGCATGCAAATGGTGCTTTTTGCAGAACGCGCTCGTGGATTTCTACCAAACGACGTGCTAAGCATGCCGATGCTGCTCTTTTTAGCACCCGCGCACGCATTTGTGCGAAAACGCGTTTTAAGCATGCACATGCATCTTTTGGTAGACGCGGATGAAGTTTTCTGCAAAACCAGAAGATGTGCATGCAAATGGTGCTTTTGGCAGAACGCGCACGTGGATTTCTACCAAACGACGTGCTAAGCATGCCGATGCTGCTATTTTTAGCACCCGCGCACGCATTTGTGCGAAAACGCGTTTTAAGCATGCACATGCATCTTTTGGTAGACGCGGATGAAGTTTTCTGCAAAACCACAAGATGTGCATGCAAATGGTGCTTTTTGCAGAACGCGCTCGTGGATTTCTACCAAACGACGTGCTAAGCATGCCGATGCTGCTCTTTTTAGCACCCGCGCACGCATTTGTGCGAAAACGCGTTTTAAAGCATGCACATGCATCTTTTGGTAGACGCGGATGAAGTTTTCTGCAAAACCACAAGATGTGCATGCAAATGGTGCTTTTGGCAGAACGCGCACGTGGATTTCTACCAAACGACGTGCTAAGCATGCCGATGCTGCTCTTTTTAGCACCCGCACACGCATCTGTGCGAAAACGCGTTTTAAGCATGCACATGCATCTTTTGGTAGACGCGGATGAAGTTTTCTGCAAAACCACAAGATGTGCATGCAAATGGTGCTTTTTGCAGAATGCGCACGTGGATTTCTACCAAACGACGTGCTAAGCATGTCGATGCTGCTCTTTTTAGCACCCGCGCACGGATTTGTGCGAAAACGCCTTTTAAGCATGCACATGCATCTTTTGGTAGACGCGGATGAAGTTTTCTGCAAAACCACAAGATGTGCATGCAAATGGTGCTTTTGGCAGAACGCGCACGTGGATTTCTACCAAACGACGTGCTAAGCATGCCGATACTGCTCTTTTTAGCACCCGCGCACACATTTGTGCAAAAACGCGTTTTAAGCATGCACATGCATCTTTTGGTAGACGCGGATGAAGTTTTCTGCAAAACCACAAGATGTGCATGCAAATGGTGCTTTTGGCAGAACGCGCGCGTGGATTTCTACCAAACGACGTGCTAAGCATGCCGATGCTGCTCTTTTTAGCACCCGCGCACGCATTTGTGCGAAAACGCGTTTTAAGCATGCACATGCATCTTTTGGTAGACGCGGATGAAGTTTTCTGCAAAACCACAAGATGTGCATGCAAATGGTGCTTTTGTCAGAACGCGCACGTGGATTTCTACCAAACGACGTGCTAAGCATGCCGATGCTGCTCTTTTTAGCACCCGCGCACGGATTTGTGCGAAAACGCGTTTTAAGCATGCACATGCATCTTTTGGTAGACGCGGATGAAGTTTTCTGCAAAACCACAAGATGTGCATGCAAATGGTGCTTTTGGCAGAACGCGCACGTGGACTTCTACCAAACGACGTGCTAAGCATGCCGATGCTGCTCTATTTAGCACCCGCGCACGGATTTGTGCGAAAACGCGTTTTAAGCATGCACATGCATCTTTTGGTAGACGCGGATGAAGTTTTCTGCAAAACCACAAGATGTGCATGCAAATGGTGCTTCTGGCAGAACGCGCACGTGGATTTCTACCAAACGACGTGCTAAGCATGCCGATGCTGCTCTTTTTAGCACCCGCGCACGGATTTGTGCGAAAACGCGTTTTAAGCATGCACATGCATCTTTTGGTAGACGCGGATGAAGTTTTCTGCAAAACCACAAGATGTACATGCAAATGGTGCTTTTGGCAGAACGCGCACGTGGATTTATACCAAACGACGTGCTAAGCATGCCGATGCTGCTCTTTTTAGCACCCGCGCACGGATTTGTGCGAAAACGCGTTTTAAGCATGCACATGCATTTTTGGTAGACGCGGATGAAGTTTTCTGCAAAACCACAAGATGTGCATGCAAATGGTGCTTTTGGCAGAACGCGCACGTGGATTTCTACCAAACGACGTGCTAAGCATGCCGATGCTGCTCTTTTTAGCACCCGCGCATGCATTTGTGCGAAAACGCGTTTTAAGCAAGCACATGCATCTTTTGGTAGACGCGGATGAAGTTTTCTGCAAAACCACAAGATGTGCATGCAAATGGTGCTTTTTGCAGAACGCGCACGTGGATTTCTACCAAACGACGTGCTAAGCATGCCGATGCTGCTCTTTTTAGCACCCGCGCACGCATTTGTGCGAAAACGCGTTTTAAGCATGCATATGCATCTTTTGGTAGACGCGGATGAAGTTTTCTGCAAAACCACAAGATGTGCATGCAAATGGTGCTTTTTGCAGAACGCGCACGTGGATTTCTACCAAACGACGTGCTAAGCATGCCGATGCTGCTCTTTTTAGCACCCGCGCACGGATTTGTGCGAAAACGCGTTTTAAGCATGCACATGCATCTTTTGGTAGACGCGGATGAAGTTTTCTGCAAAACCACAAGATGTGCATGCAAATGGTGCTTTTGGCAGAACGCGCACGTGGATTTCTACCAAACGACGTGCTAAGCATGCCGATGCTGCTCTTTTTAGCACCCGCACACGCATCTGTGCGAAAACGCGTTTTAAGCATGCACATGCATCTTTTGGTAGACGCGGATGAAGTTTTCTGCAAAACCACAAGATGTGCATGCAAATGGTGCTTTTTGCAGAATGCGCACGTGGATTTCTACCAAACGACGTGCTAAGCATGTCGATGCTGCTCTTTTTAGCACCCGCGCACGGATTTGTGCGAAAACGCCTTTTAAGCATGCACATGCATCTTTTGGTAGACGCGGATGAAGTTTTCTGCAAAACCACAAGATGTGCATGCAAATGGTGCTTTTGGCAGAACGCGCACGTGGATTTCTACCAAACGACGTGCTAAGCATGCCGATACTGCTCTTTTTAGCACCCGCGCACACATTTGTGCGAAAACGCGTTTTAAGCATGCACATGCATCTTTTGGTAGACGCGGATGAAGTTTTCTGCAAAACCACAAGATGTGCATGCAAATGGTGCTTTTGGCAGAACGCGCGCGTGGATTTCTACCAAACGACGTGCTAAGCATGCCGATGCTGCTCTTTTTAGCACCCGCGCACGCATTTGTGCGAAAACGCGTTTTAAGCATGCACATGCATCTTTTGGTAGACGCGGATGAAGTTTTCTGCAAAACCACAAGATGTGCATGCAAATGGTGCTTTTGGCAGAACGCGCACATGGATTTCTACCAAACGACGTGCTAAGCATGCCGATGCTGCTCTTTTTAGCACCCGCGCACGCATTTGTGCGAAAACGCGTTTTAAGCATGCACATGCATCTTTTGGTAGACGCGGATGAAGTTTTCTGCAAAACCACAAGATGTGCATGCAAATGGTGCTTTTTGCAGAACGCGCACGTGGATTTCTACCAAACGACGTGCTAAGCATGCCGATGCTGCTCTTTTTAGCACCCGCGCACGCATTTGTGCGAAAACGCGTTTTAAGCATGCACATGCATCTATTGGTAGACGCGGATGAAGTTTTCTGCAAAACCACAAGATGTGCATGCAAATGGTGCTTTTTGCAGAACGCGCACGTGGATTTCTACCAAACGACGTGCTAAGCATGCCGATGCTGCTCTTTTTAGCACCCGCGCACGCATTTGTGCGAAAACGCGTTTTAAGCATGCACATGCATCTTTTGGTAGACGCGGATGAAGTTTTCTGCAAAACCACAAGATGTGCATGCAAATGGTGCTTTTTGCAGAACGCGCACGTGGATTTCTACCAAACGACGTGCTAAGCATGCCGATGCTGCTCTTTTTAGCACCCGCGCACGCATTTGTGCGAAAACGCGTTTTAAGCATGCACATGCATCTTTTGGTAGACGCGGATGAAGTTTTCTGCAAAACCACAAGATGTGCATGCAAATGGTGCTTTTTGCAGAACGCGCACGTGGATTTCTACCAAACGACGTGCTAAGCATGCCGATGCTGCTCTTTTTAGCACCCGCGCACGGATTTGTGCGAAAACGCGTTTTAAGCATGCACATGCATCTTTTGGTAGACGCGGATGAAGTTTTTTTGCAAAACCACAAGATGTGCATGCAAATGGTGCTTTTGGCAGAACGCGCACGTGGATTTCTACCAAACGACGTGCTAAGCATGCCGATGCTGCTCTTTTTAGCACCCGCGCACGCATTTGTGCGAAAACGCGTTTTAAGCATGCACATGCATCTTTTGGTAGACGCGGATGAAGTTTTCTGCAAAACCACAAGATGTGCATGCAAATGGTGCTTTTGGCAGAACGCGCACGTGGATTTCTACCAAACGACGTGCTAAGCATGCCGATGCTGCTCTTTTTAGCACCCGCGCACGGATTTGTGCGAAAACGCGTTTTAAGCATGCACATGCATCTTTTGGTAGACGCGGATGAAGTTTTCTGCAAAACCACAAGATGTGCATGCAAATGGTGCTTTTGGCAGAACGCCCACGTGGACTTCTACCAAACGACGTGCTAAGCATGCCGATGCTGCTCTATTTAGCACCCGCGCACGGATTTGTGCGAAAACGCGTTTTAAGCATGCACATGCATCTTTTGGTAGACGCGGATGAAGTTTTCTGCAAAACCACAATATGTGCATGCAAATGGTGCTTTTGGCAGAACGCGCACGTGGATTTCTACCAAACGACGTGCTAAGCATGCCGATGCTGCTCTTTTTAGCACCCGCGCACGCATTTGTGCGAAAACGCGTTTTAAGCATGCACATGCATCTTTTGGTAGACGCGGATGATGTTTTCTGCAAAACCACAAGATGTGCATGGAAATGGTGCTTTTTGCAGAACGCGCACGTGGATTTCTACCAAACGACGTGCTAAGCATGCCGATGCTGCTCTTTTTAGCACCCGCGCACGCATTTGTGCGAAAACGCGTTTTAAGCATGCACATGCATCTTTTGGTAGACGCGGATGAAGTTTTCTGCAAAACCACAAGATGTGCATGCAAATGGTGCTTTTTGCAGAACGCGCACGTGGATTTCTACCAAACGACGTGCTAAGCATGCCGATGCTGCTCTTTTTAGCACCCGCGCACGCATTTGTGCGAAAACGCGTTTTAAGCATGCACATGCATCTTTTGGTAGACGCGGATGAAGTTTTCTGCAAAACCACAAGATGTGCATGCAAATGGTGCTTTTTGCAGAACGCGCACGTGGATTTCTACCAAACGACGTGCTAAGCATGCCGATGCTGCTCTTTTTAGCACCCGCGCACGGATTTGTGCGAAAACGCGTTTTAAGCATGCACATGCATCTTTTGGTAGACGCGGATGAAGTTTTTTGCAAAACCACAAGATGTGCATGCAAATGGTGCTTTTGGCAGAACGCGCACGTGGATTTCTACCAAACGACGTGCTAAGCATGCCGATGCTGCTCTTTTTAGCACCCGCGCACGCATTTGTGCGAAAACGCGTTTTAAGCATGCACATGCATCTTTTGGTAGACGCGGATGAAGTTTTCTGCAAAACCACAAGATGTGCATGCAAATGGTGCTTTTGGCAGAACGCGCACGTGGATTTCTACCAAACGACGTGCTAAGCATGCCGATGCTGCTCTTTTTAGCACCCGCGCACGGATTTGTGCGAAAACGCGTTTTAAGCATGCACATGCATCTTTTGGTAGACGCGGATGAAGTTTTCTGCAAAACCACAAGATGTGCATGCAAATGGTGCTTTTGGCAGAACGCGCACGTGGATTTCTACCAAACGACGTGCTAAGCATGCCGATGCTGCTCTTTTTAGCACCCGCGCACGGATTTGTGCGAAAACGCGTTTTAAGCATGCACATGCATCTTTTGGTAGACGCGGATGAAGTTTTTTGCAAAACCACAAGATGTGCATGCAAATGGTGCTTTTGGCAGAACGCGCACGTGGATTTCTACCAAACGACGTGCTAAGCATGCCGATGCTGCTCTTTTTAGCACCCGCGCACGCATTTGTGCGAAAACGCGTTTTAAGCATGCACATGCATCTTTTGGTAGACGCGGATGAAGTTTTCTGCAAAACCACAAGATGTGCATGCAAATGGTGCTTTTGGCAGAACGCGCACGTGGATTTCTACCAAACGACGTGCTAAGCATGCCGATGCTGCTCTTTTTAGCACCCGCGCACGCATTTGTGCGAAAACGCGTTTTAAGCATGCACATGCATCTTTTGGTAGACGCGGATGAAGTTTTCTGCAAAACCACAAGATGTGCATGCAAATGGTGCTTTTTGCAGAACGCGCACGTGGATTTCTACCAAACGACGTGCTAAGCATGCCGATGCTGCTCTTTTTAGCACCCGCGCACGCATTTGTGCGAAAACGCGTTTTAAGCATGCACATGCATCTTTTGGTAGACGCGGATGAAGTTTTCTGCAAAACCACAAGATGTGCATGCAAATGGTGCTTTTTGCAGAACGCGCACGTGGATTTCTACCAAACGACGTGTTAAGCATGCCGATGCTGCTCTTTTTAGCACCCGCGCACGGATTTGTGCGAAAACGCGTTTTAAGCATGCACATGCATCTTTTGGTAGACGCGGATAAAGTTTTTTGCAAAACCACAAGATGTGCATGCAAATGGTGCTTTTGGCAGAACGCGCACGTGGATTTCTACCAAACGACGTGCTAAGCATGCCGATGCTGCTCTTTTTAGCACCCGCGCACGCATTTGTGCGAAAACGCGTTTTAAGCATGCACATGCATCTTTTGGTAGACGCGGATGAAGTTTTCTGCAAAACCACAAGATGTGCATGCAAATGGTGCTTTTGGCAGAACGCGCACGTGGATTTCTACCAAACGACGTGCTAAGCATGCCGATGCTGCTCTTTTTAGCACCCGCGCACGGATTTGTGCGAAAACGCGTTTTAAGCATGCACATGCATCTTTTGGTAGACGCGGATGAAGTTTTCTGCAAAACCACAAGATGTGCATGCAAATGGTGCTTTTGGCAGAACGCGCACGTGGATTTCTACCAAACGACGTGCTAAGCATGCCGATGCTGCTCTTTTTAGCACCCGCGCACGGATTTGTGCGAAAACGCGTTTTAAGCATGCACATGCATCTTTTGGTAGACGCGGATGAAGTTTTCTGCAAAACCACAAGATGTGCATGCAAATGGTGCTTTTGGCAGAACGCGCACGTGGACTTCTACCAAACGACGTGCTAAGCATGCCGATGCTGCTCTATTTAGCACCCGCGCACGGATTTGTGCGAAAACGCGTTTTAAGCATGCACATGCATCTTTTGGTAGACGCGGATGAAGTTTTCTGCAAAACCACAAGATGTGCATGCAAATGGTGCTTTTGGCAGAACGCGCACGTGGACTTCTACCAAACGACGTGCTAAGCATGCCGATGCTGCTCTATTTAGCACCCGCGCACGGATTTGTGCGAAAACGCGTTTTAAGCATGCACATGCATCTTTTGGTAGACGCGGATGAAGTTTTCTGCAAAACCACAAGATGTGCATGCCAATGGTGCTTTTGGCAGAACGCGCACGTGGATTTCTACCAAACGACGTGCTAAGCATGCCGATGCTGCTCTTTTTAGCACCCGCCCACGCATTTGTGCGAAAACGCGTTTTAAGCATGCACATGCATCTTTTGGTAGACGCGGATGAAGTTTTCTGCAAAACCACAAGATGTGCATGCAAATGGTGCTTTTGGCAGAACGCGCACGTGGATTTCTACCAAACGACGTGCTAAGCATGCCAATGCTGCTCTTTTTAGCACCCGCGCACGCATTTGTGCGAAAACGCGTTTTAAGCATGCACATGCATCTTTTGGTAGACGCGGATGAAGTTTTCTGCAAAACCACAAGATGTGCATGCAAATGGTGCTTTTTGCAGAACGCGCACGTGGATTTCTACCAAACGAGGTGCTAAGCATGCCGATGCTGCTCTTTTTAGCACCCGCGCACGCATTTGTGCGAAAACGCGTTTTAAGCATGCACATGCATCTTTTGGTAGACGCGGATGAAGTTTTCTGCAAAACCACAAGATGTGCATGCAAATGGTGCTTTTGGCAGAACGCGCACGTGGACTTCTACCAAACGACGTGCTAAGCATGCCGATGCTGCTCTATTTAGCACCCGCGCACGGATTTGTGCGAAAACGCGTTTTAAGCATGCACATGCATCTTTTGGTAGACGCGGATGAAGTTTTCTGCAAAACCACAAGATGTGCATGCAAATGGTGCTTTTGGCAGAACGCGCACGTGGATTTCTACCAAACGACGTGCTAAGCATGCCGATGCTGCTCTTTTTAGCACCCGCGCACGCATTTGTGCGAAAACGCGTTTTAAGCATGCACATGCATCTTTTGGTAGACGCGGATGAAGTTTTCTGCAAAACCACAAGATGTGCATGCAAATGGTGCTTTTGGCAGAACGCGCACGTGGATTTCTACCAAACGACGTGCTAAGCATGCCGATGCTGCTCTTTTTAGCACCCGCGCACGCATTTGTGCGAAAACGCGTTTTAAGCATGCACATGCATCTTTTGGTAGACGCGGATGAAGTTTTCTGCAAAACCACAAGATGTGCATGCAAATGGTGCTTTTTGCAGAACGCGCACGTGGATTTCTACCAAACGACGTGCTAAGCATGCCGATGCTGCTCTTTTTAGCACCCGCGCACGCATTTGTGCGAAAACGCGTTTTAAGCATGCAGATGCATCTTTTGGTAGACGCGGATGAAGTTTTCTGCAAAACCACAAGATGTGCATGCAAATGGTGCTTTTTGCAGAACGCGCACGCGGATTTCTACCAAACGACGTGCTAAGCATGCCGATGCTGCTCTTTTTAGCACCCGCGCACGCATTTGTGCGAAAACGCGTTTTAAGCATGCACATGCATCTTTTGGTAGACGCGGATGAAGTTTTCTGCAAAACCACAAGATGTGCATGCAAATGGTGCTTTTTGCAGAACGCGCACGTGGATTTCTACCAAACGACGTGCTAAGCATGCCGATGCTGCTCTTTTTAGCACCCGCGCACGGATTTGTGCGAAAACGCGTTTTAAGCATGCACATGCATCTTTTGGTAGACGCGGATGAAGTTTTCTGCAAAACCACAAGATGTGCATGCAAATGGTGCTTTTGGCAGAACGCGCACGTGGATTTCTACCAAACGACGTGCTAAGCATGCCGATGCTGCTCTTTTTAGCACCCGCGCACGGATTTGTGCGAAAACGCGTTTTAAGCATGCACATGCATCTTTTGGTAGACGCGGATGAAGTTTTCTGCAAAACCACAAGATGTGCATGCAAATGGTGCTTTTGGCAGAACGCGCACGTGGACTTCTACCAAACGACGTGCTAAGCATGCCGATGCTGCTCTATTTAGCACCCGCGCACGGATTTGTGCGAAAACGCGTTTTAAGCATGCACATGCATCTTTTGGTAGACGCGGATGAAGTTTTCTGCAAAACCACAAGATGTGCATGCAAATGGTGCTTCTGGCAGAACGCGCACGTGGATTTCTACCAAACGACGTGCTAAGCATGCCGATGCTGCTCTTTTTAGCACCCGCGCACGGATTTGTGCGAAAACGCGTTTTAAGCATGCACATGCATCTTTTGGTAGACGCGGATGAAGTTTTCTGCAAAACCACAAGATGTACATGCAAATGGTGCTTTTGGCAGAACGCGCACGTGGATTTATACCAAACGACGTGCTAAGCATGCCGATGCTGCTCTTTTTAGCACCCGCGCACGGATTTGTGCGAAAACGCGTTTTAAGCATGCACATGCATTTTTGGTAGACGCGGATGAAGTTTTCTGCAAAACCACAAGATGTGCATGCAAATGGTGCTTTTGGCAGAACGCGCACGTGGATTTCTACCAAACGACGTGCTAAGCATGCCGATGCTGCTCTTTTTAGCACCCGCGCATGCATTTGTGCGAAAACGCGTTTTAAGCAAGCACATGCATCTTTTGGTAGACGCGGATGAAGTTTTCTGCAAAACCACAAGATGTGCATGCAAATGGTGCTTTTTGCAGAACGCGCACGTGGATTTCTACCAAACGACGTGCTAAGCATGCCGATGCTGCTCTTTTTAGCACCCGCGCACGCATTTGTGCGAAAACGCGTTTTAAGCATGCATATGCATCTTTTGGTAGACGCGGATGAAGTTTTCTGCAAAACCACAAGATGTGCATGCAAATGGTGCTTTTTGCAGAACGCGCACGTGGATTTCTACCAAACGACGTGCTAAGCATGCCGATGCTGCTCTTTTGAGCACCCGCGCACGGATTTGTGCGAAAACGCGTTTTAAGCATGCACATGCATCTTTTGGTAGACGCGGATGAAGTTTTCTGCAAAACCACAAGATGTGCATGCAAATGGTGCTTTTGGCAGAACGCGCACGTGGATTTCTACCAAACGACGTGCTAAGCATGCCGATGCTGCTCTTTTTAGCACCCGCACACGCATCTGTGCGAAAACGCGTTTTAAGCATGCACATGCATCTTTTGGTAGACGCGGATGAAGTTTTCTGCAAAACCACAAGATGTGCATGCAAATGGTGCTTTTTGCAGAATGCGCACGTGGATTTCTACCAAACGACGTGCTAAGCATGTCGATGCTGCTCTTTTTAGCACCCGCGCACGGATTTGTGCGAAAACGCCTTTTAAGCATGCACATGCATCTTTTGGTAGACGCGGATGAAGTTTTCTGCAAAACCACAAGATGTGCATGCAAATGGTGCTTTTGGCAGAACGCGCACGTGGATTTCTACCAAACGACGTGCTAAGCATGCCGATAGTGCTCTTTTTAGCACCCGCGCACACATTTGTGCGAAAACGCGTTTTAAGCATGCACATGCATCTTTTGGTAGACGCGGATGAAGTTTTCTGCAAAACCACAAGATGTGCATGCAAATGGTGCTTTTGGCAGAACGCGCGCGTGGATTTCTACCAAACGACGTGCTAAGCATGCCGATGCTGCTCTTTTTAGCACCCGCGCACGCATTTGTGCGAAAACGCGTTTTAAGCATGCACATGCATCTTTTGGTAGACGCGGATGAAGTTTTCTGCAAAACCACAAGATGTGCATGCAAATGGTGCTTTTGGCAGAACGCGCACATGGATTTCTACCAAACGACGTGCTAAGCATGCCGATGCTGCTCTTTTTAGCACCCGCGCACGCATTTGTGCGAAAACGCGTTTTAAGCATGCACATGCATCTTTTGGTAGACGCGGATGAAGTTTTCTGCAAAACCACAAGATGTGCATGCAAATGGTGCTTTTTGCAGAACGCGCACGTGGATTTCTACCAAACGACGTGCTAAGCATGCCGATGCTGCTCTTTTTAGCACCCGCGCACGCATTTGTGCGAAAACGCGTTTTAAGCATGCACATGCATCTATTGGTAGACGCGGATGAAGTTTTCTGCAAAACCACAAGATGTGCATGCAAATGGTGCTTTTTGCAGAACGCGCACGTGGATTTCTACCAAACGACGTGCTAAGCATGCCGATGCTGCTCTTTTTAGCACCCGCGCACGCATTTGTGCGAAAACGCGTTTTAAGCATGCACATGCATCTTTTGGTAGACGCGGATGAAGTTTTCTGCAAAACCACAAGATGTGCATGCAAATGGTGCTTTTTGCAGAACGCGCACGTGGATTTCTACCAAACGACGTGCTAAGCATGCCGATGCTGCTCTTTTTAGCACCCGCGCACGCATTTGTGCGAAAACGCGTTTTAAGCATGCACATGCATCTTTTGGTAGACGCGGATGAAGTTTTCTGCAAAACCACAAGATGTGCATGCAAATGGTGCTTTTTGCAGAACGCGCACGTGGATTTCTACCAAACGACGTGCTAAGCATGCCGATGCTGCTCTTTTTAGCACCCGCGCACGGATTTGTGCGAAAACGCGTTTTAAGCATGCACATGCATCTTTTGGTAGACGCGGATGAAGTTTTTTGCAAAACCACAAGATGTGCATGCAAATGGTGCTTTTGGCAGAACGCGCACGTGGATTTCTACCAAACGACGTGCTAAGCATGCCGATGCTGCTCTTTTTAGCACCCGCGCACGCATTTGTGCGAAAACGCGTTTTAAGCATGCACATGCATCTTTTGGTAGACGCGGATGAAGTTTTCTGCAAAACCACAAGATGTGCATGCAAATGGTGCTTTTGGCAGAACGCGCACGTGGATTTCTACCAAACGACGTGCTAAGCATGCCGATGCTGCTCTTTTTAGCACCCGCGCACGGATTTGTGCGAAAACGCGTTTTAAGCATGCACATGCATCTTTTGGTAGACGCGGATGAAGTTTTCTGCAAAACCACAAGATGTGCATGCAAATGGTGCTTTTGGCAGAACGCCCACGTGGACTTCTACCAAACGACGTGCTAAGCATGCCGATGCTGCTCTATTTAGCACCCGCGCACGGATTTGTGCGAAAACGCGTTTTAAGCATGCACATGCATCTTTTGGTAGACGCGGATGAAGTTTTCTGCAAAACCACAATATGTGCATGCAAATGGTGCTTTTGGCAGAACGCGCACGTGGATTTCTACCAAACGACGTGCTAAGCATGCCGATGCTGCTCTTTTTAGCACCCGCGCACGCATTTGTGCGAAAACGCGTTTTAAGCATGCACATGCATCTTTTGGTAGACGCGGATGATGTTTTCTGCAAAACCACAAGATGTGCATGGAAATGGTGCTTTTTGCAGAACGCGCACGTGGATTTCTACCAAACGACGTGCTAAGCATGCCGATGCTGCTCTTTTTAGCACCCGCGCACGCATTTGTGCGAAAACGCGTTTTAAGCATGCACATGCATCTTTTGGTAGACGCGGATGAAGTTTTCTGCAAAACCACAAGATGTGCATGCAAATGGTGCTTTTTGCAGAACGCGCACGTGGATTTCTACCAAACGACGTGCTAAGCATGCCGATGCTGCTCTTTTTAGCACCCGCGCACGCATTTGTGCGAAAACGCGTTTTAAGCATGCACATGCATCTTTTGGTAGACGCGGATGAAGTTTTCTGCAAAACCACAAGATGTGCATGCAAATGGTGCTTTTTGCAGAACGCGCACGTGGATTTCTACCAAACGACGTGCTAAGCATGCCGATGCTGCTCTTTTTAGCACCCGCGCACGGATTTGTGCGAAAACGCGTTTTAAGCATGCACATGCATCTTTTGGTAGACGCGGATGAAGTTTTTTGCAAAACCACAAGATGTGCATGCAAATGGTGCTTTTGGCAGAACGCGCACGTGGATTTCTACCAAACGACGTGCTAAGCATGCCGATGCTGCTCTTTTTAGCACCCGCGCACGCATTTGTGCGAAAACGCGTTTTAAGCATGCACATGCATCTTTTGGTAGACGCGGATGAAGTTTTCTGCAAAACCACAAGATGTGCATGCAAATGGTGCTTTTGGCAGAACGCGCACGTGGATTTCTACCAAACGACGTGCTAAGCATGCCGATGCTGCTCTTTTTAGCACCCGCGCACGGATTTGTGCGAAAACGCGTTTTAAGCATGCACATGCATCTTTTGGTAGACGCGGATGAAGTTTTCTGCAAAACCACAAGATGTGCATGCAAATGGTGCTTTTGGCAGAACGCGCACGTGGATTTCTACCAAACGACGTGCTAAGCATGCCGATGCTGCTCTTTTTAGCACCCGCGCACGGATTTGTGCGAAAACGCGTTTTAAGCATGCACATGCATCTTTTGGTAGACGCGGATGAAGTTTTCTGCAAAACCACAAGATGTGCATGCAAATGGTGCTTTTGGCAGAACGCGCACGTGGACTTCTACCAAACGACGTGCTAAGCATGCCGATGCTGCTCTTTTTAGCACCCGCGCACGCATTTGTGCGAAAACGCGTTTTAAGCATGCACATGCATCTTTTGGTAGACGCGGATGAAGTTTTCTGCAAAACCACAAGATGTGCATGCAAATGGTGCTTTTGGCAGAACGCGCACGTGGACTTCTACCAAACGACGTGCTAAGCATGCCGATGCTGCTCTATTTAGCACCCGCGCACGGATTTGTGCGAAAACGCGTTTTAAGCATGCACATGCATCTTTTGGTAGACGCGGATGAAGTTTTCTGCAAAACCACAAGATGTGCATGCAAATGGTGCTTTTGGCAGAACGCGCACGTGGATTTCTACCAAACGACGTGCTAAGCATGCCGATGCTGCTCTTTTTAGCACCCGCGCACGCATTTGTGCGAAAACGCGTTTTAAGCATGCACATGCATCTTTTGGTAGACGCGGATGAAGTTTTCTGCAAAACCACAAGATGTGCATGCAAATGGTGCTTTTGGCAGAACGCGCACGTGGATTTCTACCAAACGACGTGCTAAGCATGCCGATGCTGCTCTTTTTAGCACCCGCGCACGCATTTGTGCGAAAACGCGTTTTAAGCATGCACATGCATCTTTTGGTAGACGCGGATGAAGTTTTCTGCAAAACCACAAGATGTGCATGCAAATGGTGCTTTTTGCAGAACGCGCACGTGGATTTCTACCAAACGACGTGCTAAGCATGCCGATGCTGCTCTTTTTAGCACCCGCGCACGCATTTGTGCGAAAACGCGTTTTAAGCATGCACATGCATCTTTTGGTAGACGCGGATGAAGTTTTCTGCAAAACCACAAGATGTGCATGCAAATGGTGCTTTTTGCAGAACGCGCACGTGGATTTCTACCAAACGACGTGCTAAGCATGCCGATGCTGCTCTTTTTAGCACCCGCGCACGCATTTGTGCGAAAACGCGTTTTAAGCATGCAGATGCATCTTTTGGTAGACGCGGATGAAGTTTTCTGCAAAACCACAAGATGTGCATGCAAATGGTGCTTTTTGCAGAACGCGCACGTGGATTTCTACCAAACGACGTGCTAAGCATGCCGATGCTGCTCTTTTTAGCACCCGCGCACGCATTTGTGCGAAAACGCGTTTTAAGCATGCACATGCATCTTTTGGTAGACGCGGATGAAGTTTTCTGCAAAACCACAAGATGTGCATGCAAATGGTGCTTTTTGCAGAACGCGCACGCGGATTTCTACCAAACGACGTGCTAAGCATGCCGATGCTGCTCTTTTTAGCACCCGCGCACGCATTTGTGCGAAAACGCGTTTTAAGCATGCACATGCATCTTTTGGTAGACGCGGATGAAGTTTTCTGCAAAACCACAAGATGTGCATGCAAATGGTGCTTTTTGCAGAACGCGCACGTGGATTTCTACCAAACGACGTGCTAAGCATGCCGATGCTGCTCTTTTTAGCACCCGCGCACGGATTTGTGCGAAAACGCGTTTTAAGCATGCACATGCATCTTTTGGTAGACGCGGATGAAGTTTTCTGCAAAACCACAAGATGTGCATGCAAATGGTGCTTTTGGTAGAACGCGCACGTGGATTTCTACCAAACGACGTGCTAAGCATGCCGATGCTGCTCTTTTTAGCACCCGCGCACGGATTTGTGCGAAAACGCGTTTTAAGCATGCACATGCATCTTTTGGTAGACGCGGATGAAGTTTTCTGCAAAACCACAAGATGTGCATGCAAATGGTGCTTTTGGCAGAACGCGCACGTGGACTTCTACCAAACGACGTGCTAAGCATGCCGATGCTGCTCTATTTAGCACCCGCGCACGGATTTGTGCGAAAACGCGTTTTAAGCATGCACATGCATCTTTTGGTAGACGCGGATGAAGTTTTCTGCAAAACCACAAGATGTGCATGCAAATGGTGCTTCTGGCAGAACGCGCACGTGGATTTCTACCAAACGACGTGCTAAGCATGCCGATGCTGCTCTTTTTAGCACCCGCGCACGGATTTGTGCGAAAACGCGTTTTAAGCATGCACATGCATCTTTTGGTAGACGCGGATGAAGTTTTCTGCAAAACCACAAGATGTACATGCAAATGGTGCTTTTGGCAGAACGCGCACGTGGATTTATACCAAACGACGTGCTAAGCATGCCGATGCTGCTCTTTTTAGCACCCGCGCACGGATTTGTGCGAAAACGCGTTTTAAGCATGCACATGCATTTTTGGTAGACGCGGATGAAGTTTTCTGCAAAACCACAAGATGTGCATGCAAATGGTGCTTTTGGCAGAACGCGCACGTGGATTTCTACCAAACGACGTGCTAAGCATGCCGATGCTGCTCTTTTTAGCACCCGCGCACGGATTTGTGCGAAAACGCGTTTTAAGCATGCACATGCATCTTTTGGTAGACGCGGATGAAGTTTTCTGCAAAACCACAAGATGTGCATGCAAATGGTGCTTTTGGCAGAACGCGCACGTGGATTTCTACCAAACGACGTGCTAAGCATGCCGATGCTGCTCTTTTTAGCACCCGCGCACGGATTTGTGCGAAAACGCGTTTTAAGCATGCACATGCATCTTTTGGTAGACGCGGATGAAGTTTTCTGCAAAACCACAAGATGTGCATGCAAATGGTGCTTTTGGCAGAACGCGCACGTGGACTTCTACCAAACGACGTGCTAAGCATGCCGATGCTGCTCTTTTTAGCACCCGCGCACGCATTTGTGCGAAAACGCGTTTTAAGCATGCACATGCATCTTTTGGTAGACGCGGATGAAGTTTTCTGCAAAACCACAAGATGTGCATGCAAATGGTGCTTTTGGCAGAACGCGCACGTGGACTTCTACCAAACGACGTGCTAAGCATGCCGATGCTGCTCTATTTAGCACCCGCGCACGGATTTGTGCGAAAACGCGTTTTAAGCATGCACATGCATCTTTTGGTAGACGCGGATGAAGTTTTCTGCAAAACCACAAGATGTGCATGCAAATGGTGCTTTTGGCAGAACGCGCACGTGGATTTCTACCAAACGACGTGCTAAGCATGCCGATGCTGCTCTTTTTAGCACCCGCGCACGCATTTGTGCGAAAACGCGTTTTAAGCATGCACATGCATCTTTTGGTAGACGCGGATGAAGTTTTCTGCAAAACCACAAGATGTGCATGCAAATGGTGCTTTTGGCAGAACGCGCACGTGGATTTCTACCAAACGACGTGCTAAGCATGCCGATGCTGCTCTTTTTAGCACCCGCGCACGCATTTGTGCGAAAACGCGTTTTAAGCATGCACATGCATCTTTTGGTAGACGCGGATGAAGTTTTCTGCAAAACCACAAGATGTGCATGCAAATGGTGCTTTTTGCAGAACGCGCACGTGGATTTCTACCAAACGACGTGCTAAGCATGCCGATGCTGCTCTTTTTAGCACCCGCGCACGCATTTGTGCGAAAACGCGTTTTAAGCATGCACATGCATCTTTTGGTAGACGCGGATGAAGTTTTCTGCAAAACCACAAGATGTGCATGCAAATGGTGCTTTTTGCAGAACGCGCACGTGGATTTCTACCAAACGACGTGCTAAGCATGCCGATGCTGCTCTTTTTAGCACCCGCGCACGCATTTGTGCGAAAACGCGTTTTAAGCATGCAGATGCATCTTTTGGTAGACGCGGATGAAGTTTTCTGCAAAACCACAAGATGTGCATGCAAATGGTGCTTTTTGCAGAACGCGCACGTGGATTTCTACCAAACGACGTGCTAAGCATGCCGATGCTGCTCTTTTTAGCACCCGCGCACGCATTTGTGCGAAAACGCGTTTTAAGCATGCACATGCATCTTTTGGTAGACGCGGATGAAGTTTTCTGCAAAACCACAAGATGTGCATGCAAATGGTGCTTTTTGCAGAACGCGCACGCGGATTTCTACCAAACGACGTGCTAAGCATGCCGATGCTGCTCTTTTTAGCACCCGCGCACGCATTTGTGCGAAAACGCGTTTTAAGCATGCACATGCATCTTTTGGTAGACGCGGATGAAGTTTTCTGCAAAACCACAAGATGTGCATGCAAATGGTGCTTTTTGCAGAACGCGCACGTGGATTTCTACCAAACGACGTGCTAAGCATGCCGATGCTGCTCTTTTTAGCACCCGCGCACGGATTTGTGCGAAAACGCGTTTTAAGCATGCACATGCATCTTTTGGTAGACGCGGATGAAGTTTTCTGCAAAACCACAAGATGTGCATGCAAATGGTGCTTTTGGTAGAACGCGCACGTGGATTTCTACCAAACGACGTGCTAAGCATGCCGATGCTGCTCTTTTTAGCACCCGCGCACGGATTTGTGCGAAAACGCGTTTTAAGCATGCACATGCATCTTTTGGTAGACGCGGATGAAGTTTTCTGCAAAACCACAAGATGTGCATGCAAATGGTGCTTTTGGCAGAACGCGCACGTGGACTTCTACCAAACGACGTGCTAAGCATGCCGATGCTGCTCTATTTAGCACCCGCGCACGGATTTGTGCGAAAACGCGTTTTAAGCATGCACATGCATCTTTTGGTAGACGCGGATGAAGTTTTCTGCAAAACCACAAGATGTGCATGCAAATGGTGCTTCTGGCAGAACGCGCACGTGGATTTCTACCAAACGACGTGCTAAGCATGCCGATGCTGCTCTTTTTAGCACCCGCGCACGGATTTGTGCGAAAACGCGTTTTAAGCATGCACATGCATCTTTTGGTAGACGCGGATGAAGTTTTCTGCAAAACCACAAGATGTACATGCAAATGGTGCTTTTGGCAGAACGCGCACGTGGATTTATACCAAACGACGTGCTAAGCATGCCGATGCTGCTCTTTTTAGCACCCGCGCACGGATTTGTGCGAAAACGCGTTTTAAGCATGCACATGCATTTTTGGTAGACGCGGATGAAGTTTTCTGCAAAACCACAAGATGTGCATGCAAATGGTGCTTTTGGCAGAACGCGCACGTGGATTTCTACCAAACGACGTGCTAAGCATGCCGATGCTGCTCTTTTTAGCACCCGCGCATGCATTTGTGCGAAAACGCGTTTTAAGCAAGCACATGCATCTTTTGGTAGACGCGGATGAAGTTTTCTGCAAAACCACAAGATGTGCATGCAAATGGTGCTTTTTGCAGAACGCGCACGTGGATTTCTACCAAACGACGTGCTAAGCATGCCGATGCTGCTCTTTTTAGCACCCGCGCACGCATTTGTGCGAAAACGCGTTTTAAGCATGCATATGCATCTTTTGGTAGACGCGGATGAAGTTTTCTGCAAAACCACAAGATGTGCATGCAAATGGTGCTTTTTGCAGAACGCGCACGTGGATTTCTACCAAACGACGTGCTAAGCATGCCGATGCTGCTCTTTTTAGCACCCGCGCACGGATTTGTGCGAAAACGCGTTTTAAGCATGCACATGCATCTTTTGGTAGACGCGGATGAAGTTTTCTGCAAAACCACAAGATGTGCATGCAAATGGTGCTTTTGGCAGAACGCGCACGTGGATTTCTACCAAACGACGTGCTAAGCATGCCGATGCTGCTCTTTTTAGCACCCGCACACGCATCTGTGCGAAAACGCGTTTTAAGCATGCACATGCATCTTTTGGTAGACGCGGATGAAGTTTTCTGCAAAACCACAAGATGTGCATGCAAATGGTGCTTTTTGCAGAATGCGCACGTGGATTTCTACCAAACGACGTGCTAAGCATGTCGATGCTGCTCTTTTTAGCACCCGCGCACGGATTTGTGCGAAAACGCCTTTTAAGCATGCACATGCATCTTTTGGTAGACGCGGATGAAGTTTTCTGCAAAACCACAAGATGTGCATGCAAATGGTGCTTTTGGCAGAACGCGCACGTGGATTTCTACCAAACGACGTGCTAAGCATGCCGATAGTGCTCTTTTTAGCACCCGCGCACACATTTGTGCGAAAACGCGTTTTAAGCATGCACATGCATCTTTTGGTAGACGCGGATGAAGTTTTCTGCAAAACCACAAGATGTGCATGCAAATGGTGCTTTTGGCAGAACGCGCGCGTGGATTTCTACCAAACGACGTGCTAAGCATGCCGATGCTGCTCTTTTTAGCACCCGCGCACGCATTTGTGCGAAAACGCGTTTTAAGCATGCACATGCATCTTTTGGTAGACGCGGATGAAGTTTTCTGCAAAACCACAAGATGTGCATGCAAATGGTGCTTTTGGCAGAACGCGCACATGGATTTCTACCAAACGACGTGCTAAGCATGCCGATGCTGCTCTTTTTAGCACCCGCGCACGCATTTGTGCGAAAACGCGTTTTAAGCATGCACATGCATCTTTTGGTAGACGCGGATGAAGTTTTCTGCAAAACCACAAGATGTGCATGCAAATGGTGCTTTTTGCAGAACGCGCACGTGGATTTCTACCAAACGACGTGCTAAGCATGCCGATGCTGCTCTTTTTAGCACCCGCGCACGCATTTGTGCGAAAACGCGTTTTAAGCATGCACATGCATCTATTGGTAGACGCGGATGAAGTTTTCTGCAAAACCACAAGATGTGCATGCAAATGGTGCTTTTTGCAGAACGCGCACGTGGATTTCTACCAAACGACGTGCTAAGCATGCCGATGCTGCTCTTTTTAGCACCCGCGCACGCATTTGTGCGAAAACGCGTTTTAAGCATGCACATGCATCTTTTGGTAGACGCGGATGAAGTTTTCTGCAAAACCACAAGATGTGCATGCAAATGGTGCTTTTTGCAGAACGCGCACGTGGATTTCTACCAAACGACGTGCTAAGCATGCCGATGCTGCTCTTTTTAGCACCCGCGCACGCATTTGTGCGAAAACGCGTTTTAAGCATGCACATGCATCTTTTGGTAGACGCGGATGAAGTTTTCTGCAAAACCACAAGATGTGCATGCAAATGGTGCTTTTTGCAGAACGCGCACGTGGATTTCTACCAAACGACGTGCTAAGCATGCCGATGCTGCTCTTTTTAGCACCCGCGCACGGATTTGTGCGAAAACGCGTTTTAAGCATGCACATGCATCTTTTGGTAGACGCGGATGAAGTTTTTTGCAAAACCACAAGATGTGCATGCAAATGGTGCTTTTGGCAGAACGCGCACGTGGATTTCTACCAAACGACGTGCTAAGCATGCCGATGCTGCTCTTTTTAGCACCCGCGCACGCATTTGTGCGAAAACGCGTTTTAAGCATGCACATGCATCTTTTGGTAGACGCGGATGAAGTTTTCTGCAAAACCACAAGATGTGCATGCAAATGGTGCTTTTGGCAGAACGCGCACGTGGATTTCTACCAAACGACGTGCTAAGCATGCCGATGCTGCTCTTTTTAGCACCCGCGCACGGATTTGTGCGAAAACGCGTTTTAAGCATGCACATGCATCTTTTGGTAGACGCGGATGAAGTTTTCTGCAAAACCACAAGATGTGCATGCAAATGGTGCTTTTGGCAGAACGCCCACGTGGACTTCTACCAAACGACGTGCTAAGCATGCCGATGCTGCTCTATTTAGCACCCGCGCACGGATTTGTGCGAAAACGCGTTTTAAGCATGCACATGCATCTTTTGGTAGACGCGGATGAAGTTTTCTGCAAAACCACAATATGTGCATGCAAATGGTGCTTTTGGCAGAACGCGCACGTGGATTTCTACCAAACGACGTGCTAAGCATGCCGATGCTGCTCTTTTTAGCACCCGCGCACGCATTTGTGCGAAAACGCGTTTTAAGCATGCACATGCATCTTTTGGTAGACGCGGATGATGTTTTCTGCAAAACCACAAGATGTGCATGGAAATGGTGCTTTTTGCAGAACGCGCACGTGGATTTCTACCAAACGACGTGCTAAGCATGCCGATGCTGCTCTTTTTAGCACCCGCGCACGCATTTGTGCGAAAACGCGTTTTAAGCATGCACATGCATCTTTTGGTAGACGCGGATGAAGTTTTCTGCAAAACCACAAGATGTGCATGCAAATGGTGCTTTTTGCAGAACGCGCACGTGGATTTCTACCAAACGACGTGCTAAGCATGCCGATGCTGCTCTTTTTAGCACCCGCGCACGCATTTGTGCGAAAACGCGTTTTAAGCATGCACATGCATCTTTTGGTAGACGCGGATGAAGTTTTCTGCAAAACCACAAGATGTGCATGCAAATGGTGCTTTTTGCAGAACGCGCACGTGGATTTCTACCAAACGACGTGCTAAGCATGCCGATGCTGCTCTTTTTAGCACCCGCGCACGGATTTGTGCGAAAACGCGTTTTAAGCATGCACATGCATCTTTTGGTAGACGCGGATGAAGTTTTTTGCAAAACCACAAGATGTGCATGCAAATGGTGCTTTTGGCAGAACGCGCACGTGGATTTCTACCAAACGACGTGCTAAGCATGCCGATGCTGCTCTTTTTAGCACCCGCGCACGCATTTGTGCGAAAACGCGTTTTAAGCATGCACATGCATCTTTTGGTAGACGCGGATGAAGTTTTCTGCAAAACCACAAGATGTGCATGCAAATGGTGCTTTTGGCAGAACGCGCACGTGGATTTCTACCAAACGACGTGCTAAGCATGCCGATGCTGCTCTTTTTAGCACCCGCGCACGGATTTGTGCGAAAACGCGTTTTAAGCATGCACATGCATCTTTTGGTAGACGCGGATGAAGTTTTCTGCAAAACCACAAGATGTGCATGCAAATGGTGCTTTTGGCAGAACGCGCACGTGGATTTCTACCAAACGACGTGCTAAGCATGCCGATGCTGCTCTTTTTAGCACCCGCGCACGGATTTGTGCGAAAACGCGTTTTAAGCATGCACATGCATCTTTTGGTAGACGCGGATGAAGTTTTCTGCAAAACCACAAGATGTGCATGCAAATGGTGCTTTTGGCAGAACGCGCACGTGGACTTCTACCAAACGACGTGCTAAGCATGCCGATGCTGCTCTATTTAGCACCCGCGCACGGATTTGTGCGAAAACGCGTTTTAAGCATGCACATGCATCTTTTGGTAGACGCGGATGAAGTTTTCTGCAAAACCACAAGATGTGCATGCAAATGGTGCTTTTGGCAGAACGCGCACGTGGACTTCTACCAAACGACGTGCTAAGCATGCCGATGCTGCTCTATTTAGCACCCGCGCACGGATTTGTGCGAAAACGCGTTTTAAGCATGCACATGCATCTTTTGGTAGACGCGGATGAAGTTTTCTGCAAAACCACAAGATGTGCATGCAAATGGTGCTTTTGGCAGAACGCGCACGTGGATTTCTACCAAACGACGTGCTAAGCATGCCGATGCTGCTCTTTTTAGCACCCGCGCACGCATTTGTGCGAAAACGCGTTTTAAGCATGCACATGCATCTTTTGGTAGACGCGGATGAAGTTTTCTGCAAAACCACAAGATGTGCATGCAAATGGTGCTTTTGGCAGAACGCGCACGTGGATTTCTACCAAACGACGTGCTAAGCATGCCAATGCTGCTCTTTTTAGCACCCGCGCACGCATTTGTGCGAAAACGCGTTTTAAGCATGCACATGCATCTTTTGGTAGACGCGGATGAAGTTTTCTGCAAAACCACAAGATGTGCATGCAAATGGTGCTTTTTGCAGAACGCGCACGTGGATTTCTACCAAACGAGGTGCTAAGCATGCCGATGCTGCTCTTTTTAGCACCCGCGCACGCATTTGTGCGAAAACGCGTTTTAAGCATGCACATGCATCTTTTGGTAGACGCGGATGAAGTTTTCTGCAAAACCACAAGATGTGCATGCAAATGGTGCTTTTGGCAGAACGCGCACGTGGACTTCTACCAAACGACGTGCTAAGCATGCCGATGCTGCTCTATTTAGCACCCGCGCACGGATTTGTGCGAAAACGCGTTTTAAGCATGCACATGCATCTTTTGGTAGACGAGGATGAAGTTTTCTGCAAAACCACAAGATGTGCATGCAAATGGTGCTTTTGGCAGAACGCGCACGTGGATTTCTACCAAACGACGTGCTAAGCATGCCGATGCTGCTCTTTTTAGCACCCGCGCACGCATTTGTGCGAAAACGCGTTTTAAGCATGCACATGCATCTTTTGGTAGACGCGGATGAAGTTTTCTGCAAAACCACAAGATGTGCATGCAAATGGTGCTTTTGGCAGAACGCGCACGTGGATTTCTACCAAACGACGTGCTAAGCATGCCGATGCTGCTCTTTTTAGCACCCGCGCACGCATTTGTGCGAAAACGCGTTTTAAGCATGCACATGCATCTTTTGGTAGACGCGGATGAAGTTTTCTGCAAAACCACAAGATGTGCATGCAAATGGTGCTTTTTGCAGAACGCGCACGTGGATTTCTACCAAACGACGTGCTAAGCATGCCGATGCTGCTCTTTTTAGCACCCGCGCACGCATTTGTGCGAAAACGCGTTTTAAGCATGCACATGCATCTTTTGGTAGACGCGGATGAAGTTTTCTGCAAAACCACAAGATGTGCATGCAAATGGTGCTTTTTGCAGAACGCGCACGTGGATTTCTACCAAACGACGTGCTAAGCATGCCGATGCTGCTCTTTTTAGCACCCGCGCACGCATTTGTGCGAAAACGCGTTTTAAGCATGCAGATGCATCTTTTGGTAGACGCGGATGAAGTTTTCTGCAAAACCACAAGATGTGCATGCAAATGGTGCTTTTTGCAGAACGCGCACGTGGATTTCTACCAAACGACGTGCTAAGCATGCCGATGCTGCTCTTTTTAGCACCCGCGCACGCATTTGTGCGAAAACGCGTTTTAAGCATGCACATGCATCTTTTGGTAGACGCGGATGAAGTTTTCTGCAAAACCACAAGATGTGCATGCAAATGGTGCTTTTTGCAGAACGCGCACGCGGATTTCTACCAAACGACGTGCTAAGCATGCCGATGCTGCTCTTTTTAGCACCCGCGCACGCATTTGTGCGAAAACGCGTTTTAAGCATGCACATGCATCTTTTGGTAGACGCGGATGAAGTTTTCTGCAAAACCACAAGATGTGCATGCAAATGGTGCTTTTTGCAGAACGCGCACGTGGATTTCTACCAAACGACGTGCTAAGCATGCCGATGCTGCTCTTTTTAGCACCCGCGCACGGATTTGTGCGAAAACGCGTTTTAAGCATGCACATGCATCTTTTGGTAGACGCGGATGAAGTTTTCTGCAAAACCACAAGATGTGCATGCAAATGGTGCTTTTGGCAGAACGCGCACGTGGATTTCTACCAAACGACGTGCTAAGCATGCCGATGCTGCTCTTTTTAGCACCCGCGCACGGATTTGTGCGAAAACGCGTTTTAAGCATGCACATGCATCTTTTGGTAGACGCGGATGAAGTTTTCTGCAAAACCACAAGATGTGCATGCAAATGGTGCTTTTGGCAGAACGCGCACGTGGACTTCTACCAAACGACGTGCTAAGCATGCCGATGCTGCTCTATTTAGCACCCGCGCACGGATTTGTGCGAAAACGCGTTTTAAGCATGCACATGCATCTTTTGGTAGACGCGGATGAAGTTTTCTGCAAAACCACAAGATGTGCATGCAAATGGTGCTTCTGGCAGAACGCGCACGTGGATTTCTACCAAACGACGTGCTAAGCATGCCGATGCTGCTCTTTTTAGCACCCGCGCACGGATTTGTGCGAAAACGCGTTTTAAGCATGCACATGCATCTTTTGGTAGACGCGGATGAAGTTTTCTGCAAAACCACAAGATGTACATGCAAATGGTGCTTTTGGCAGAACGCGCACGTGGATTTATACCAAACGACGTGCTAAGCATGCCGATGCTGCTCTTTTTAGCACCCGCGCACGGATTTGTGCGAAAACGCGTTTTAAGCATGCACATGCATTTTTGGTAGACGCGGATGAAGTTTTCTGCAAAACCACGAGATGTGCATGCAAATGGTGCTTTTGGCAGAACGCGCACGTGGATTTCTACCAAACGACGTGCTAAGCATGCCGATGCTGCTCTTTTTAGCACCCGCGCACGCATTTGTGCGAAAACGCGTTTTAAGCATGCATATGCATCTTTTGGTAGACGCGGATGAAGTTTTCTGCAAAACCACAAGATGTGCATGCAAATGGTGCTTTTTGCAGAACGCGCACGTGGATTTCTACCAAACGACGTGCTAAGCATGCCGATGCTGCTCTTTTTAGCACCCGCGCACGGATTTGTGCGAAAACGCGTTTTAAGCATGCACATGCATCTTTTGGTAGACGCGGATGAAGTTTTCTGCAAAACCACAAGATGTGCATGCAAATGGTGCTTTTGGCAGAACGCGCACGTGGATTTCTACCAAACGACGTGCTAAGCATGCCGATGCTGCTCTTTTTAGCACCCGCACACGCATCTGTGCGAAAACGCGTTTTAAGCATGCACATGCATCTTTTGGTAGACGCGGATGAAGTTTTCTGCAAAACCACAAGATGTGCATGCAAATGGTGCTTTTGGCAGAACGCGCACGTGGATTTCTACCAAACGACGTGCTAAGCATGCCGATGCTGCTCTTTTTAGCACCCGCACACGCATTTGTGCGAAAACGCGTTTTAAGCATGCACATGCATCTTTTGGTAGACGCGGATGAAGTTTTCTGCAAAACCACAAGATGTGCATGCAAATGGTGCTTTTTGCAGAACGCGCACGTGGATTTCTACCAAACGACGTGCTAAGCATGCCGATGCTGCTCTTTTTAGCACCCGCGCACGGATTTGTGCGAAAACGCGTTTTAAGCATGCACATGCATCTTTTGGTAGACGCGGATGAAGTTTTTTGCAAAACCACAAGATGTGCATGCAAATGGTGCTTTTGGCAGAACGCGCACGTGGATTTCTACCAAACGACGTGCTAAGCATGCCGATGCTGCTCTTTTTAGCACCCGCGCACGCATTTGTGCGAAAACGCGTTTTAAGCATGCACATGCATCTTTTGGTAGACGCGGATGAAGTTTTCTGCAAAACCACAAGATGTTTATGCAAATGGTGCTTTTGGCAGAACGCGCACGTGGATTTCTACCAAACGACGTGCTAAGCATGCCGATGCTGCTCTTTTTAGCACCCGCGCACGGATTTGTGCGAAAACGCGTTTTAAGCATGCACATGCATCTTTTGGTAGACGCGGATGAAGTTTTCTGCAAAACCACAAGATGTGCATGCAAATGGTGCTTTTGGCAGAACGCGCACGTGGATTTCTACCAAACGACGTGCTAAGCATGCCGATGCTGCTCTTTTTAGCACCCGCGCACGGATTTGTGCGAAAACGCGTTTTAAGCATGCACATGCATCTTTTGGTAGACGCGGATGAAGTTTTCTGCAAAACCACAAGATGTGCATGCAAATGGTGCTTTTGGCAGAACGCGCACGTGGACTTCTACCAAACGACGTGCTAAGCATGCCGATGCTGCTCTATTTAGCACCCGCGCACGGATTTGTGCGAAAACGCGTTTTAAGCATGCACATGCATCTTTTGGTAGACGCGGATGAAGTTTTCTGCAAAACCACAAGATGTGCATGCAAATGGTGCTTTTGGCAGAACGCGCACGTGGACTTCTACCAAACGACGTGCTAAGCATGCCGATGCTGCTCTATTTAGCACCCGCGCACGGATTTGTGCGAAAACGCGTTTTAAGCATGCACATGCATCTTTTGGTAGACGCGGATGAAGTTTTCTGCAAAACCACAAGATGTGCATGCAAATGGTGCTTTTTGCAGAACGCGCACGTGGATTTCTACCAAACGAGGTGCTAAGCATGCCGATGCTGCTCTTTTTAGCACCCGCGCACGCATTTGTGCGAAAACGCGTTTTAAGCATGCACATGCATCTTTTGGTAGACGCGGATGAAGTTTTCTGCAAAACCACAAGATGTGCATGCAAATGGTGCTTTTGGCAGAACGCGCACGTGGACTTCTACCAAACGACGTGCTAAGCATGCCGATGCTGCTCTATTTAGCACCCGCGCACGGATTTGTGCGAAAACGCGTTTTAAGCATGCACATGCATCTTTTGGTAGACGAGGATGAAGTTTTCTGCAAAACCACAAGATGTGCATGCAAATGGTGCTTTTGGCAGAACGCGCACGTGGATTTCTACCAAACGACGTGCTAAGCATGCCGATGCTGCTCTTTTTAGCACCCGCGCACGCATTTGTGCGAAAACGCGTTTTAAGCATGCACATGCATCTTTTGGTAGACGCGGATGAAGTTTTCTGCAAAACCACAAGATGTGCATGCAAATGGTGCTTTTGGCAGAACGCGCACGTGGATTTCTACCAAACGACGTGCTAAGCATGCCGATGCTGCTCTTTTTAGCACCCGCGCACGCATTTGTGCGAAAACGCGTTTTAAGCATGCACATGCATCTTTTGGTAGACGCGGATGAAGTTTTCTGCAAAACCACAAGATGTGCATGCAAATGGTGCTTTTTGCAGAACGCGCACGTGGATTTCTACCAAACGACGTGCTAAGCATGCCGATGCTGCTCTTTTTAGCACCCGCGCACGCATTTGTGCGAAAACGCGTTTTAAGCATGCACATGCATCTTTTGGTAGACGCGGATGAAGTTTTCTGCAAAACCACAAGATGTGCATGCAAATGGTGCTTTTTGCAGAACGCGCACGTGGATTTCTACCAAACGACGTGCTAAGCATGCCGATGCTGCTCTTTTTAGCACCCGCGCACGCATTTGTGCGAAAACGCGTTTTAAGCATGCAGATGCATCTTTTGGTAGACGCGGATGAAGTTTTCTGCAAAACCACAAGATGTGCATGCAAATGGTGCTTTTTGCAGAACGCGCACGTGGATTTCTACCAAACGACGTGCTAAGCATGCCGATGCTGCTCTTTTTAGCACCCGCGCACGCATTTGTGCGAAAACGCGTTTTAAGCATGCACATGCATCTTTTGGTAGACGCGGATGAAGTTTTCTGCAAAACCACAAGATGTGCATGCAAATGGTGCTTTTTGCAGAACGCGCACGCGGATTTCTACCAAACGACGTGCTAAGCATGCCGATGCTGCTCTTTTTAGCACCCGCGCACGCATTTGTGCGAAAACGCGTTTTAAGCATGCACATGCATCTTTTGGTAGACGCGGATGAAGTTTTCTGCAAAACCACAAGATGTGCATGCAAATGGTGCTTTTTGCAGAACGCGCACGTGGATTTCTACCAAACGACGTGCTAAGCATGCCGATGCTGCTCTTTTTAGCACCCGCGCACGGATTTGTGCGAAAACGCGTTTTAAGCATGCACATGCATCTTTTGGTAGACGCGGATGAAGTTTTCTGCAAAACCACAAGATGTGCATGCAAATGGTGCTTTTGGCAGAATGCGCACGTGGATTTCTACCAAACGACGTGCTAAGCATGCCGATGCTGCTCTTTTTAGCACCCGCGCACGGATTTGTGCGAAAACGCGTTTTAAGCATGCACATGCATCTTTTGGTAGACGCGGATGAAGTTTTCTGCAAAACCACAAGATGTGCATGCAAATGGTGCTTTTGGCAGAACGCGCACGTGGACTTCTACCAAACGACGTGCTAAGCATGCCGATGCTGCTCTATTTAGCACCCGCGCACGGATTTGTGCGAAAACGCGTTTTAAGCATGCACATGCATCTTTTGGTAGACGCGGATGAAGTTTTCTGCAAAACCACAAGATGTGCATGCAAATGGTGCTTCTGGCAGAACGCGCACGTGGATTTCTACCAAACGACGTGCTAAGCATGCCGATGCTGCTCTTTTTAGCACCCGCGCACGGATTTGTGCGAAAACGCGTTTTAAGCATGCACATGCATCTTTTGGTAGACGCGGATGAAGTTTTCTGCAAAACCACAAGATGTACATGCAAATGGTGCTTTTGGCAGAACGCGCACGTGGATTTATACCAAACGACGTGCTAAGCATGCCGATGCTGCTCTTTTTAGCACCCGCGCACGGATTTGTGCGAAAACGCGTTTTAAGCATGCACATGCATTTTTGGTAGACGCGGATGAAGTTTTCTGCAAAACCACGAGATGTGCATGCAAATGGTGCTTTTGGCAGAACGCGCACGTGGATTTCTACCAAACGACGTGCTAAGCATGCCGATGCTGCTCTTTTTAGCACCCGCGCATGCATTTGTGCGAAAACGCGTTTTAAGCAAGCACATGCATCTTTTGGTAGACGCGGATGAAGTTTTCTGCAAAACCACAAGATGTGCATGCAAATGGTGCTTTTTGCAGAACGCGCACGTGGATTTCTACCAAACGACGTGCTAAGCATGCCGATGCTGCTCTTTTTAGCACCCGCGCACGCATTTGTGCGAAAACGCGTTTTAAGCATGCATATGCATCTTTTGGTAGACGCGGATGAAGTTTTCTGCAAAACCACAAGATGTGCATGCAAATGGTGCTTTTTGCAGAACGCGCACGTGGATTTCTACCAAACGACGTGCTAAGCATGCCGATGCTGCTCTTTTTAGCACCCGCGCACGGATTTGTGCGAAAACGCGTTTTAAGCATGCACATGCATCTTTTGGTAGACACGGATGAAGTTTTCTGCAAAACCACAAGATGTGCATGCAAATGGTGCTTTTGGCAGAACGCGCACGTGGATTTCTACCAAACGACGTGCTAAGCATGCCGATGCTGCTCTTTTTAGCACCCGCACACGCATCTGTGCGAAAACGCGTTTTAAGCATGCACATGCATCTTTTGGTAGACGCGGATGAAGTTTTCTGCAAAACCACAAGATGTGCATGCAAATGGTGCTTTTGGCAGAACGCGCACGTGGATTTCTACCAAACGACGTGCTAAGCATGCCGATGCTGCTCTTTTTAGCACCTGCACACGCATTTGTGCGAAAACGCGTTTTAAGCATGCACATGCATCTTTTGGTAGACGCGGATGAAGTTTTCTGCAAAACCACAAGATGTGCATGCAAATGGTGCTTTTTGCAGAACGCGCACGTGGATTTCTACCAAACGACGTGCTAAGCATGCCGATGCTGCTCTTTTTAGCACCCGCGCACGCATTTGTGCGAAAACGCGTTTTAAGCATGCACATGCATCTTTTGGTAGACGCGGATGAAGTTTTCTGCAAAACCACAAGATGTGCATGCAAATGGTGCTTTTTGCAGAACGCGCACGTGGATTTCTACCAAACGACGTGCTAAGCATGCCGATGCTGCTCTTTTTAGCACCCGCGCACGCATTTGTGCGAAAACGCGTTTTAAGCATGCAGATGCATCTTTTGGTAGACGCGGATGAAGTTTTCTGCAAAAGCACAAGATGTGCATGCAAATGGTGCTTTTTGCAGAACGCGCACGTGGATTTCTACCAAACGACGTGCTAAGCATGCCGATGCTGCTCTTTTTAGCACCCGCGCACGCATTTGTGCGAAACCGCGTTTTAAGCATGCACATGCATCTTTTGGTAGACGCGGATGAAGTTTTCTGCAAAACCACAAGATGTGCATGCAAATGGTGCTTTTTGCAGAACGCGCACGCGGATTTCTACCAAACGACGTGCTAAGCATGCCGATGCTGCTCTTTTTAGCACCCGCGCACGCATTTGTGCGAAAACGCGTTTTAAGCATGCACATGCATCTTTTGGTAGACGCGGATGAAGTTTTCTGCAAAACCACAAGATGTGCATGCAAATGGTGCTTTTTGCAGAACGCGCACGTGGATTTCTACCAAACGACGTGTAAAGCATGCCGATGCTGCTCTTTTTAGCACCCGCGCACGGATTTGTGCGAAAACGCGTTTTAAGCATGCACATGCATCTTTTGGTAGACGCGGATGAAGTTTTCTGCAAAACCACAAGATGTGCATGCAAATGGTGCTTTTGGCAGAACGCGCACGTGGATTTCTACCAAACGACGTGCTAAGCATGCCGATGCTGCTCTTTTTAGCACCCGCGCACGCATTTGTGCGAAAGCGCGTTTTAAGCATGCACACGCATCTTTTGGTAGACGCGGATGAAGTTTTCTGCAAAACCACAAGATGTGCATGCAAATGGTGCTTTTTGCAGAACGCGCACGTGGATTTCTACCAAACGACGTGCTAAGCATGCCGATGCTGCTCTTTTTAGCACCCGCGCACGGATTTGTGCGAAAACGCGTTTTAAGCATGCACATGCATCTTTTGGTAGACGCGGATGAAGTTTTCTGCAAAACCACAAGATGTGCATGCAAATGGTGCTTTTGGCAGAACGCGCACGTGGATTTCTACCAAACGACGTGCTAAGCATGCCGATGCTGCTCTTTTTAGCACCCGCACACGCATCTGTGCGAAAACGCGTTTTAAGCATGCACATGCATCTTTTGGTAGACGCGGATGAAGTTTTCTGCAAAACCACAAGATGTGCATGCAAATGGTGCTTTTGGCAGAACGCGCACGTGGATTTCTACCAAACGACGTGCTAAGCATGCCAATGCTGCTCTTTTTAGCACCCGCGCACGCATTTGTGCGAAAACGCGTTTTAAGCATGCACATGCATCTTTTGGTAGACGCGGATGAAGTTTTCTGCAAAACCACAAGATGTGCATGCAAATGGTGCTTTTTGCAGAACGCGCACGTGGATTTCTACCAAACGAGGTGCTAAGCATGCCGATGCTGCTCTTTTTAGCACCCGCGCACGCATTTGTGCGAAAACGCGTTTTAAGCATGCACATGCATCTTTTGGTAGACGCGGATGAAGTTTTCTGCAAAACCACAAGATGTGCATGCAAATGGTGCTTTTGGCAGAACGCGCACGTGGACTTCTACCAAACGACGTGCTAAGCATGCCGATGCTGCTCTATTTAGCACCCGCGCACGGATTTGTGCGAAAACGCGTTTTAAGCATGCACATGCATCTTTTGGTAGACGAGGATGAAGTTTTCTGCAAAACCACAAGATGTGCATGCAAATGGTGCTTTTGGCAGAACGCGCACGTGGATTTCTACCAAACGACGTGCTAAGCATGCCGATGCTGCTCTTTTTAGCACCCGCGCACGCATTTGTGCGAAAACGCGTTTTAAGCATGCACATGCATCTTTTGGTAGACGCGGATGAAGTTTTCTGCAAAACCACAAGATGTGCATGCAAATGGTGCTTTTGGCAGAACGCGCACGTGGATTTCTACCAAACGACGTGCTAAGCATGCCGATGCTGCTCTTTTTAGCACCCGCGCACGCATTTGTGCGAAAACGCGTTTTAAGCATGCACATGCATCTTTTGGTAGACGCGGATGAAGTTTTCTGCAAAACCACAAGATGTGCATGCAAATGGTGCTTTTTGCAGAACGCGCACGTGGATTTCTACCAAACGACGTGCTAAGCATGCCGATGCTGCTCTTTTTAGCACCCGCGCACGCATTTGTGCGAAAACGCGTTTTAAGCATGCACATGCATCTTTTGGTAGACGCGGATGAAGTTTTCTGCAAAACCACAAGATGTGCATGCAAATGGTGCTTTTTGCAGAACGCGCACGTGGATTTCTACCAAACGACGTGCTAAGCATGCCGATGCTGCTCTTTTTAGCACCCGCGCACGCATTTGTGCGAAAACGCGTTTTAAGCATGCAGATGCATCTTTTGGTAGACGCGGATGAAGTTTTCTGCAAAACCACAAGATGTGCATGCAAATGGTGCTTTTTGCAGAACGCGCACGTGGATTTCTACCAAACGACGTGCTAAGCATGCCGATGCTGCTCTTTTTAGCACCCGCGCACGCATTTGTGCGAAAACGCGTTTTAAGCATGCACATGCATCTTTTGGTAGACGCGGATGAAGTTTTCTGCAAAACCACAAGATGTGCATGCAAATGGTGCTTTTTGCAGAACGCGCACGCGGATTTCTACCAAACGACGTGCTAAGCATGCCGATGCTGCTCTTTTTAGCACCCGCGCACGCATTTGTGCGAAAACGCGTTTTAAGCATGCACATGCATCTTTTGGTAGACGCGGATGAAGTTTTCTGCAAAACCACAAGATGTGCATGCAAATGGTGCTTTTTGCAGAACGCGCACGTGGATTTCTACCAAACGACGTGCTAAGCATGCCGATGCTGCTCTTTTTAGCACCCGCGCACGGATTTGTGCGAAAACGCGTTTTAAGCATGCACATGCATCTTTTGGTAGACGCGGATGAAGTTTTCTGCAAAACCACAAGATGTGCATGCAAATGGTGCTTTTGGCAGAACGCGCACGTGGATTTCTACCAAACGACGTGCTAAGCATGCCGATGCTGCTCTTTTTAGCACCCGCGCACGGATTTGTGCGAAAACGCGTTTTAAGCATGCACATGCATCTTTTGGTAGACGCGGATGAAGTTTTCTGCAAAACCACAAGATGTGCATGCAAATGGTGCTTTTGGCAGAACGCGCACGTGGACTTCTACCAAACGACGTGCTAAGCATGCCGATGCTGCTCTATTTAGCACCCGCGCACGGATTTGTGCGAAAACGCGTTTTAAGCATGCACATGCATCTTTTGGTAGACGCGGATGAAGTTTTCTGCAAAACCACAAGATGTGCATGCAAATGGTGCTTCTGGCAGAACGCGCACGTGGATTTCTACCAAACGACGTGCTAAGCATGCCGATGCTGCTCTTTTTAGCACCCGCGCACGGATTTGTGCGAAAACGCGTTTTAAGCATGCACATGCATCTTTTGGTAGACGCGGATGAAGTTTTCTGCAAAACCACAAGATGTACATGCAAATGGTGCTTTTGGCAGAACGCGCACGTGGATTTATACCAAACGACGTGCTAAGCATGCCGATGCTGCTCTTTTTAGCACCCGCGCACGGATTTGTGCGAAAACGCGTTTTAAGCATGCACATGCATTTTTGGTAGACGCGGATGAAGTTTTCTGCAAAACCACGAGATGTGCATGCAAATGGTGCTTTTGGCAGAACGCGCACGTGGATTTCTACCAAACGACGTGCTAAGCATGCCGATGCTGCTCTTTTTAGCACCCGCGCATGCATTTGTGCGAAAACGCGTTTTAAGCAAGCACATGCATCTTTTGGTAGACGCGGATGAAGTTTTCTGCAAAACCACAAGATGTGCATGCAAATGGTGCTTTTTGCAGAACGCGCACGTGGATTTCTACCAAACGACGTGCTAAGCATGCCGATGCTGCTCTTTTTAGCACCCGCGCACGCATTTGTGCGAAAACGCGTTTTAAGCATGCATATGCATCTTTTGGTAGACGCGGATGAAGTTTTCTGCAAAACCACAAGATGTGCATGCAAATGGTGCTTTTTGCAGAACGCGCACGTGGATTTCTACCAAACGACGTGCTAAGCATGCCGATGCTGCTCTTTTTAGCACCCGCGCACGGATTTGTGCGAAAACGCGTTTTAAGCATGCACATGCATCTTTTGGTAGACGCGGATGAAGTTTTCTGCAAAACCACAAGATGTGCATGCAAATGGTGCTTTTGGCAGAACGCGCACGTGGATTTCTACCAAACGACGTGCTAAGCATGCCGATGCTGCTCTTTTTAGCACCCGCACACGCATCTGTGCGAAAACGCGTTTTAAGCATGCACATGCATCTTTTGGTAGACGCGGATGAAGTTTTCTGCAAAACCACAAGATGTGCATGCAAATGGTGCTTTTGGCAGAACGCGCACGTGGATTTCTACCAAACGACGTGCTAAGCATGCCGATGCTGCTCTTTTTAGCACCCGCACACGCATTTGTGCGAAAACGCGTTTTAAGCATGCACATGCATCTTTTGGTAGACGCGGATGAAGTTTTCTGCAAAACCACAAGATGTGCATGCAAATGGTGCTTTTTGCAGAACGCGCACGTGGATTTCTACCAAACGACGTGCTAAGCATGCCGATGCTGCTCTTTTTAGCACCCGCGCACGCATTTGTGCGAAAACGCGTTTTAAGCATGCACATGCATCTTTTGGTAGACGCGGATGAAGTTTTCTGCAAAACCACAAGATGTGCATGCAAATGGTGCTTTTTGCAGAACGCGCACGTGGATTTCTACCAAACGACGTGCTAAGCATGCCGATGCTGCTCTTTTTAGCACCCGCGCACGCATTTGTGCGAAAACGCGTTTTAAGCATGCAGATGCATCTTTTGGTAGACGCGGATGAAGTTTTCTGCAAAAGCACAAGATGTGCATGCAAATGGTGCTTTTTGCAGAACGCGCACGTGGATTTCTACCAAACGACGTGCTAAGCATGCCGATGCTGCTCTTTTTAGCACCCGCGCACGCATTTGTGCGAAAACGCGTTTTAAGCATGCACATGCATCTTTTGGTAGACGCGGATGAAGTTTTCTGCAAAACCACAAGATGTGCATGCAAATGGTGCTTTTTGCAGAACGCGCACGCGGATTTCTACCAAACGACGTGCTAAGCATGCCGATGCTGCTCTTTTTAGCACCCGCGCACGCATTTGTGCGAAAACGCGTTTTAAGCATGCACATGCATCTTTTGGTAGACGCGGATGAAGTTTTCTGCAAAACCACAAGATGTGCATGCAAATGGTGCTTTTTGCAGAACGCGCACGTGGATTTCTACCAAACGACGTGCTAAGCATGCCGATGCTGCTCTTTTTAGCACCCGCGCACGGATTTGTGCGAAAACGCGTTTTAAGCATGCACATGCATCTTTTGGTAGACGCGGATGAAGTTTTCTGCAAAACCACAAGATGTGCATGCAAATGGTGCTTTTGGCAGAACGCGCACGTGGATTTCTACCAAACGACGTGCTAAGCATGCCGATGCTGCTCTTTTTAGCACCCGCGCACGGATTTGTGCGAAAACGCGTTTTAAGCATGCACATGCATCTTTTGGTAGACGCGGATGAAGTTTTCTGCAAAACCACAAGATGTGCATGCAAATGGTGCTTTTGGCAGAACGCGCACGTGGACTTCTACCAAACGACGTGCTAAGCATGCCGATGCTGCTCTATTTAGCACCCGCGCACGGATTTGTGCGAAAACGCGTTTTAAGCATGCACATGCATCTTTTGGTAGACGCGGATGAAGTTTTCTGCAAAACCACAAGATGTGCATGCAAATGGTGCTTCTGGCAGAACGCGCACGTGGATTTCTACCAAACGACGTGCTAAGCATGCCGATGCTGCTCTTTTTAGCACCCGCGCACGGATTTGTGCGAAAACGCGTTTTAAGCATGCACATGCATCTTTTGGTAGACGCGGATGAAGTTTTCTGCAAAACCACAAGATGTACATGCAAATGGTGCTTTTGGCAGAACGCGCACGTGGATTTATACCAAACGACGTGCTAAGCATGCCGATGCTGCTCTTTTTAGCACCCGCGCACGGATTTGTGCGAAAACGCGTTTTAAGCATGCACATGCATTTTTGGTAGACGCGGATGAAGTTTTCTGCAAAACCACAAGATGTGCATGCAAATGGTGCTTTTGGCAGAACGCGCACGTGGATTTCTACCAAACGACGTGCTAAGCATGCCGATGCTGCTCTTTTTAGCACCCGCGCATGCATTTGTGCGAAAACGCGTTTTAAGCAAGCACATGCATCTTTTGGTAGACGCGGATGAAGTTTTCTGCAAAACCACAAGATGTGCATGCAAATGGTGCTTTTTGCAGAACGCGCACGTGGATTTCTACCAAACGACGTGCTAAGCATGCCGATGCTGCTCTTTTTAGCACCCGCGCACGCATTTGTGCGAAAACGCGTTTTAAGCATGCATATGCATCTTTTGGTAGACGCGGATGAAGTTTTCTGCAAAACCACAAGATGTGCATGCAAATGGTGCTTTTTGCAGAACGCGCACGTGGATTTCTATCAAACGACGTGCTAAGCATGCCGATGCTGCTCTTTTTAGCACCCGCGCACGGATTTGTGCGAAAACGCGTTTTAAGCATGCACATGCATCTTTTGGTAGACGCGGATGAAGTTTTCTGCAAAACCACAAGATGTGCATGCAAATGGTGCTTTTGGCAGAACGCGCACGTGGATTTCTACCAAACGACGTGCTAAGCATGCCGATGCTGCTCTTTTTAGCACCCGCACACGCATCTGTGCGAAAACGCGTTTTAAGCATGCACATGCATCTTTTGGTAGACGCGGATGAAGTTTTCTGCAAAACCACAAGATGTGCATGCAAATGGTGCTTTTTGCAGAATGCGCACGTGGATTTCTACCAAACGACGTGCTAAGCATGTCGATGCTGCTCTTTTTAGCACCCGCGCACGGATTTGTGCGAAAACGCCTTTTAAGCATGCACATGCATCTTTTGGTAGACGCGGATGAAGTTTTCTGCAAAACCACAAGATGTGCATGCAAATGGTGCTTTTGGCAGAACGCGCACGTGGATTTCTACCAAACGACGTGCTAAGCATGCCGATACTGCTCTTTTTAGCACCCGCGCACACATTTGTGCGAAAACGCGTTTTAAGCATGCACATGCATCTTTTGGTAGACGCGGATGAAGTTTTCTGCAAAACCACAAGATGTGCATGCAAATGGTGCTTTTGGCAGAACGCGCGCGTGGATTTCTACCAAACGACGTGCTAAGCATGCCGATGCTGCTCTTTTTAGCACCCGCGCACGCATTTGTGCGAAAACGCGTTTTAAGCATGCACATGCATCTTTTGGTAGACGCGGATGAAGTTTTCTGCAAAACCACAAGATGTGCATGCAAATGGTGCTTTTGGCAGAACGCGCACATGGATTTCTACCAAACGACGTGCTAAGCATGCCGATGCTGCTCTTTTTAGCACCCGCGCACGCATTTGTGCGAAAACGCGTTTTAAGCATGCACATGCATCTTTTGGTAGACACGGATGAAGTTTTCTGCAAAACCACAAAATGTGCATGCAAATGGTGCTTTTTGCAGAACGCGCACGTGGATTTCTACCAAACGACGTGCTAAGCATGCCGATGCTGCTCTTTTTAGCACCCGCGCACGCATTTGTGCGAAAGCGCGTTTTAAGCATGCACACGCATCTTTTGGTAGACGCGGATGAAGTTTTCTGCAAAACCACAAGATGTGCATGCAAATGGTGCTTTTTGCAGAACGCGCACGTGGATTTCTACCAAACGACGTGCTAAGCATGCCGATGCTGCTCTTTTTAGCACCCGCGCACGGATTTGTGCGAAAACGCGTTTTAAGCATGCACATGCATCTTTTGGTAGACGCGGATGAAGTTTTCTGCAAAACCACAAGATGTGCATGCAAATGGTGCTTTTGGCAGAACGCGCACGTGGATTTCTACCAAACGACGTGCTAAGCATGCCGATGCTGCTCTTTTTAGCACCCGCACACGCATCTGTGCGAAAACGCGTTTTAAGCATGCACATGCATCTTTTGGTAGACGCGGATGAAGTTTTCTGCAAAACCACAAGATGTGCATGCAAATGGTGCTTTTTGCAGAATGCGCACGTGGATTTCTACCAAACGACGTGCTAAGCATGTCGATGCTGCTCTTTTTAGCACCCGCGCACGGATTTGTGCGAAAACGCCTTTTAAGCATGCACATGCATCTTTTGGTAGACGCGGATGAAGTTTTCTGCAAAACCACGAGATGTGCATGCAAATGGGGCTTTTTGCAGAACGCGCACGTGGATTTCTACCAAACGACGTGCTAAGCATGCCGATGCTGCTCTTTTTAGCACCCGCGTACGCATTTGTGCGAAAACGCGTTTTAAGCATGCACATGCATCTTTTGGTAGACGCGGATGAAGTTTTCTGCAAAACCACAAGATGTGCATGCAAATGGTGCTTTTGGCAGAACGCGCACGTGGATTTCTACCAAACGACGTGCTAAGCATGCCGATGCTGCTCTTTTTAGCACCCGCGCACGCATTTGTGCGAAAACGCGTTTTAAGCATGCACATGCATCTTTTGGTAGACGCGGATGAAGTTTTCTGCAAAACCACAAGATGTGCATGCAAATGGTGCTTTTGGCAGAACGCGCACGTGGATTTCTACCAAACGACGTGCTAAGCATGCCGATGCTGCTCTTTTTAGCACCCGCGCACGCATTTGTGCGAAAACGCGTTTTAAGCATGCACATGCATCTTTTGGTAGACGCGGATGAAGTTTTCTGCAAAACCACAAGATGTGCATGCAAATGGTGCTTTTTGCAGAACGCGCACGTGGATTTCTACCAAACGACGTGCTAAGCATGCCGATGCTGCTCTTTTTAGCACCCGCGCACGGATTTGTGCGAAAACGCGTTTTAAGCATGCACATGCATCTTTTGGTAGACGCGGATGAAGTTTTCTGCAAAACCACAAGATGTGCATGCAAATGGTGCTTTTGGCAGAACGCGCACGTGGATTTCTACCAAACGACGTGCTAAGCATGCCGATGCTGCTCTTTTTAGCACCCGCGCACGGATTTGTGCGAAAACGCGTTTTAAGCATGCACATGCATCTTTTGGTAGACGCGGATGAAGTTTTCTGCAAAACCACAAGATGTGCATGCAAATGGTGCTTTTGGCAGAACGCGCACGTGGATTTCTACCAAACGACGTGCTAAGCATGCCGATGCTGCTCTTTTTAGCACCCGCGCACGCATTTGTGCGAAAACGCGTTTTAAGCATGCACATGCATCTTTTGGTAGACGCGGATGAAGTTTTCTGTAAAACCACAAGATGTGCATGCAAATGGGGCTTTTTGCAGAACGCGCACGTGGATTTCTACCAAACGACGTGCTAAGCATGCCGATGCTGCTCTTTTTAGCACCCGCACACGGATTTGTGCGAAAACGCGTTTTAAGCATGCACATGCATCTTTTGGTAGACGCGGATGAAGTTTTCTGCAAAACGACAAGATGTGCATGCAAATGGTGCTTTTGGCAGAACACGCACATGGATTTCTACCAAACGACGTGCTAAGCATGCCGATGCTGCTCTTTTTAGCACCCGCGCACGCATTTGTGCGAAAACGCGTTTTAAGCATGCACATGCATCTTTTGGTAGACGCGGATGAAGTTTTCTGCAAAACCACAAAATGTGCATGCAAATGGTGCTTTTTGCAGAACGAGCACGTGGATTTCTAGCAAACGACGTGCTAAGCATGCCGATGCTGCTCTTTTTAGCACCCGCGCACGCATTTGTGCGAAAACGCGTTTTAAGCATGCACATGCATCTTTTGGTAGACGCGGATGAAGTTTTCTGCAAAACCACAAGATTTGCATGCAAATGGTGCTTTTTGCAGAACGCGCACGTGGATTTCTACCAAACGACGTGCTAAGCATGCCGATGCTGCTCTTTTTAGCACCCGCGCACGGATTTGTGCGAAAACGCGTTTTAAGCATGCACATGCATCTTTTGGTAGACGCGGATGAAGTTTTCTGCAAAACCACAAGATGTGCATGCAAATGGTGCTTTTTGCAGAACGCGCACGTGGATTTCTACCAAACGACGTGCTAAGCATGCCGATGCTGCTCTTTTTAGCACCCGCGCACGGATTTGTGCGAAAATGCGTTTTAAGCATGCACATGCATCTTTTGCTAGACGCGGATGAAGTTTTCTGCAAAACCACAAGATGTGCATGCAAATGGTGCTTTTGGCAGAACGCGCACGTGGATTTCTACCAAACGACGTGCTAAGAATGCCGATGCTGCTCTTTTTAGCACCCGCGCACGCATCTGTGCGAAAACGCGTTTTAAGCATGCACATGCATCTTTTGGTAGACGCGGATGAAGTTTTCTGCAAAACCACAAGATGTGCATGCAAATGGTGCTTTTTGCAGAATGCGCACGTGGATTTCTACCAAACGACGTGCTAAGCATGTCGATGCTGCTCTTTTTAGCACCCGCGCACGGATTTGTGCGAAAACGCGTTTTAAGCATGCACATGCATCTTTTGGTAGACGCGGATGAAGTTTTCTGCAAAACCACAAGATGTGCATGCAAAGGGTGCTTTTGGCAGAACGCGCACGTGGATTTCTACCAAACGACGTGCTAAGCATGCCGATGCTGCTCTTTTTAGCACCCGCGCACGCATTTGTGCGAAAACGCGTTTTAAGCATGCACATGCATCTTTTGGTAGACGCGGATGAAGTTTTCTGCAAAACCACAAGATGTGCATGCAAATGGTGCTTTTTGCAGAACGCGCACGTGGATTTCTACCAAACGACGTGCTAAGCATGCCGATGCTGCTCTTTTTAGCACCCGCGCACGGATTTGTGCGAAAACGCGTTTTAAGCATGCACATGCATCTTTTGGTAGACGCGGATGAAGTTTTCTGCAAAACCACAAGATGTGCATGCAAATGGTGCTTTTGGCAGAACGCGCACGTGGATTTCTACCAAACGACGTGCTAAGCATGCCGATGCTGCTCTTTTTAGCACCCGCGCACGCATTTGTGCGAAAACGCGTTTTAAGCATGCACATGCATCTTTTGGTAGACGCGGATGAAGTTTTCTGCAAAACCACAAGATGTGCATGCAAATGGTTCTTTTGGCAGAACGCGCACGTGGATTTCTACCAAACGACGTGCTGAGCATGCCGATGCTGCTCTTTTTAGCACCCGCGCACGGATTTTGCGAAAACGCGTTTTAAGCATGCACATGCATCTTTTGGTAGACGCGGATGAAGTTTTCTGCAAAACCACAAGATGTGCAGGCAAATGGTGCTTTTGGCAGAACGCGCACGTGGATTTCTACCAAACGACGTGCTAAGCATGCCGATGCTGCTCTTTTTAGCACCCGCGCACGGATTTGTGCGAAAACGCGTTTTAAGCATGCACATGCATCTTTTGGTAGACGCGGATGAAGTTTTCTGCAAAACCACAAGATGTGCATGCAAATGGTGCTTTTGGCAGAACGCGCACGTGGATTTCTACCAAACGACGTGCTAAGCATGCCGATGCTGCTCTTTTTAGCACCCGCGCACGGATTTGTGCGAAAACGCGTTTTAAGCATGCACATGCATTTTTGGTAGACGCGGATGAAGTTTTCTGCAAAACCACAAGATGTGCATACAAATGGTGCTTTTGGCAGAACGCGCACGTGGATTTCTACCAAACGACATGCTAAGCATGCCGATGCTGCTCTTTTTAGCACCCGCGCACGCATTTGTGCGAAAACGCGTTTTAAGCAAGCACATGCATCTTTTGGTAGACGCGGATGAAGTTTTCTGCAAAACCACAAGATGTGCATGCAAATGGTGCTTTTGGCAGAACGCGCACGTGGATTTCTACCAAACGACGTGCTAAGCATGCCGTTGCTGCTCTTTTTAGCACCCGCGCACGCATTTGTGCGAAAACGCGTTTTAAGCATGCACATGCATCTTTTGATAGACGCGGATGAAGTTTTCTGCAAAACCACAAGATGTGCATGCAAATGGTGCTTTTTGCAGAACGCGCACGTGGATTTCTACCAAACGACGTGCTAAGCATGCCGATGCTGCTCTTTTTAGCACCCGCGCACGGATTTGTGCGAAAACGCGTTTTAAGCATGCACATGCATCTTTTGGTAGACGCGGATGAAGTTTTCTGCAAAACCACAAGATGTGCATGCAAATGGTGCTTTTGGCAGAACGCGCACGTGGATTTCTACCAAACGACGTGCTAAGCATGCCGATGCTGCTCTTTTTAGCACCCGCGCACGCATTTGTGCGAAAACGCGTTTTAAGCATGCACATGCATCTTTTGGTAGACGCGGATGAAGTTTTCTGCAAAACCACAAGATGTGCATGCAAATGGTGCTTTTTGCAGAACGCGCACGTGGATTTCTACCAAACGATGTGCTAAGCATGCCGATGCTGCTCTTTTTAGCACCCGCGCACGGATTTGTGCGAAAACGCGTTTTAAGCATGCACATGCATCTTTTGGTAGACGCGGATGAAGTTTTCTGCAAAACCACAAGATGTGCATGCAAATGGTGCTTTTGGCAGAACGCGCACGTGGATTTCTACCAAACGACGTGCTAAGCATGCCGATGCTGCTCTTTTTAGCACCCGCGCACGCATTTGTGCGAAAACGTGTTTTAAGCATGCACATGCATCTCTTGGTAGACGCGGATGAAGTTTTCTGCAAAACCACAAGATGTGCATGCAAATGGTGCTTTTTGCAGAACGCGCACGTGGATTTCTACCAAACGACGTGCTAAGCATGCCGATGCTGCTCTTTTTAGCACCCGCGCACGGATTTGTGCGAAAACGCGTTTTAAGCATGCACATGCATCTTTTGGTAGACGCGGATGAAGTTTTCTGCAAAACCACAAGATGTGCATGCAAATGGTGCTTTTGGCAGAACGCGCACGTGGATTTCTACCAAACGACGTGCTAAGCATGCCGATGCTGCTCTTTTTAGCACCCGCGCACGCATTTGTGCGAAAACGCGTTTTAAGCATGCACATGCATCTTTTGGTAGACGCGGATGAAGTTTTCTGCAAAACCACAAGATGTGCATGCAAATGGTGCTTTTGGCAGAACGCGCACGTGGATTTCTACCAAACGACGTGCTAAGCATGCCGATGCTGCTCTTTTTAGCACCCGCGCACGCATTTGTGCGAAAACGCGTTTTAAGCATGAACATGCATCTTTTGGTAGACGCGGATGAAGTTTTCTGCAAAACCACAAGATGTGCATGCAAATGGTGCTTTTGGCAGAACGCGCACGTGGATTTCTACCAAACGACGTGCTAAGCATGCCGATGCTGCTCTTTTTAGCACCCGCGCACGCATTTGTGCGAAAACGCGTTTTAAGCATGCACATGCATCTTTTGGTAGACGCGGATGAAGTTTTCTGCAAAACCACAAAATGTGCATGCAAATGGTGCTTTTTGCAGAACGCGCACGTGGATTTCTACCAAACGACGTGCTAAGCATGCCGATGCTGCTCTTTTTAGCACCCGCGCACGCATTTGTGCGAAAACGCGTTTTAAGCATGCACATGCATCTTTTGGTAGACGCGGATGAAGTTTTCTGCAAAACCACAAGATGTGCATGCAAATGGTGCTTTTTGCAGAACGCGCACGTGGATTTCTACCAAACGACGTGCTAAGCATGCCGATGCTGCTCTTTTTAGCACCCGCGCACGGATTTGTGCGAAAACGCGTTTTAAGCATGCACATGCATCTTTTGGTAGACGCGGATGAAGTTTTCTGCAAAACCAAGAGATGTGCATGCAAATGGTGCTTTTGGCAGAACGCGCACGTAGATTTCTACCAAACGACGTGCTAAGCATGCCGATGCTGCTCTTTTTAGCACCCGCGCACGCATTTGTGCGAAAACGCGTTTTAAGCATGCACATGCATCTTTTGGTAGACGCGGATGAAGTTTTCTGCAAAACCACAATATGTGCGTGCAAATGGTGCTTTTTGCAGAACGCGCACGTGGATTTCTACCAAAGGACGTGCTAAGCATGCCGATGCTGCTCTTTTTAGCACCCGCGCACGGATTTGTGCGAAAACGCGTTTTAAGCATGCACATGCATCTTTTGGTAGACGCGGATGAAGTTTTCTGCAAAACCACAAGATGTGCATGCAAATGGTGCTTTTGGCAGAACGCGCACGTGGATTTCTACCAAACGACGTGCTAAGCATGCCGATGCTGCTCTTTTTAGCACCCGCGCACGCATTTGTGCGAAAACGCGTTTTAAGCATGCACATGCATCTTTTGGTAGACGCGGATGAAGTTTTCTGCAAAACCACAAGATGTGCATGCAAATGGTGCTTTTTGCAGAACGCGCACGTGGATTTCTACCAAACGACGTGCTAAGCATGCCGATGCTGCTCTTTTTAGCACCCGCGCACGGATTTGTGCGAAAACGCGTTTTAAGCATGCACATGCATCTTTTGGTAGACGCGGATGAAGTTTTCTGCAAAACCACAAGATGTGCATGCAAATGGTGCTTTTGGCAGAACGCGCACGTGGATTTCTACCAAACGACGTGCTAAGCATGCCGATGCTGCTCTTTTTAGCACCCGCGCACGCATTTGTGCGAAAACGCGTTTTAAGCATGCACATGCATCTTTTGGTAGACGCGGATGAAGTTTTCTGCAAAACCACAAGATGTGCATGCAAATGGTGCTTTTGGCAGAACGCGCACGTGGATGTCTACCAAACGACGTGCTAAGCATGCCGATGCTGCTCTTTTTAGCACCCGCGCACGCATTTGTGCGAAAACGCGTTTTAAGCATGCACATGCATCTTTTGGTAGACGCGGATGAAGTTTTCTGCAAAACCACAAGATGTGCATGCAAATGGTGCTTTTTGCAGAACGCGCACGTGGATTTCTACCAAACGACGTGCTAAGCATGCCGATGCTGCTCTTTTTAGCACCCGCGCACGCATTTGTGCGAAAACGCGTTTTAAGCATGCATATGCATCTTTTGGTAGACGCGGATGAAGTTTTCTGCAAAACCACAAGATGTGCATGCAAATGGTGCTTTTTGCAGAACGCGCACGTGGATTTCTACCAAACGACGTGCTAAGCATGCCGATGCTGCTCTTTTTAGCACCCGCGCACGGATTTGTGCGAAAACGCGTTTTAAGCATGCACATGCATCTTTTGGTAGACGCGGATGAAGTTTTCTGCAAAACCACGAGATGTGCATGCAAATGGTGCTTTTGGCAGAACGCGCACGTGGATTTCTACCAAACGACGTGCTAAGCATGCCGATGCTGCTCTTTTTAGCACCCGCGCACGCATTTGTGCGAAAACGCGTTTTAAGCATGCACATGCATCTTTTGGTAGACGCGGATGAAGTTTTCTGCAAAACCACAAAATGTGCATGCAAATGGTGCTTTTTGCAGAACGCGCACGTGGATTTCTACCAAACGACGTGCTAAGCATGCCGATGCTGCTCTTTTTAGCACCCGCGCACGCATTTGTGCGAAAACGCGTTTTAAGCATGCACATGCATCTTTTGGTAGACGCGGATGAAGTTTTCTGCAAAACCACAAGATGTGCATGCAAATGGTGCTTTTTGCAGAACGCGCACGTGGATTTCTACCAAACGACGTGCTAAGCATGCCGATGCTGCTCTTTTTAGCACCCGCGCACGGATTTGTGCGAAAACGCGTTTTAAGCATGCACATGCATCTTTTGGTAGACGCGGATGAAGTTTTCTGCAAAACCAAGAGATGTGCATGCAAATGGTGCTTTTGGCAGAACGCGCACGTAGATTTCTACCAAACGACGTGCTAAGCATGCCGATGCTGCTCTTTTTAGCACCCGCGCACGCATTTGTGCGAAAACGCGTTTTAAGCATGCACATGCATCTTTTGGTAGACGCGGATGAAGTTTTCTGCAAAACCACAATATGTGCATGCAAATGGTGCTTTTTGCAGAACGCGCACGTGGATTTCTACCAAACGACGTGCTAAGCATGCCGATGCTGCTCTTTTTAGCACCCGCGCACGGATTTGTGCGAAAACGCGTTTTAAGCATGCACATGCATCTTTTGGTAGACGCGGATGAAGTTTTCTGCAAAACCACAAGATGTGCATGCAAATGGTGCTTTTGGCAGAACGCGCACGTGGATTTCTACCAAACGACGTGCTAAGCATGCCGATGCTGCTCTTTTTAGCACCCGCGCACGCATTTGTGCGAAAACGCGTTTTAAGCATGCACATGCATCTTTTGGTAGACGCGGATGAAGTTTTCTGCAAAACCACAAGATGTGCATGCAAATGGTGCTTTTTGCAGAACGCGCACTTGGATTTCTACCAAACGACGTGCTAAGCATGCCGATGCTGCTCTTTTTAGCACCCGCGCACGGATTTGTGCGAAAACGCGTTTTAAGCATGCACATGCATCTTTTGGTAGACGCGGATGAAGTTTTCTGCAAAACCACAAGATGTGCATGCAAATGGTGCTTTTGGCAGAACGCGCACGTGGATTTCTACCAAACGACGTGCTAAGCATGCCGATGCTGCTCTTTTTAGCACCCGCGCACGCATTTGTGCGAAAACGCGTTTTAAGCATGCATATGCATCTTTTGGTAGACGCGGATGAAGTTTTCTGCAAAACCACAAGATGTGCATGCAAATGGTGCTTTTTGCAGAACGCGCACGTGGATTTCTACCAAACGACGTGCTAAGCATGCCGATGCTGCTCTTTTTAGCACCCGCGCACGGATTTGTGCGAAAACGCGTTTTAAGCATGCACATGCATCTTTTGGTAGACGCGGATGAAGTTTTCTGCAAAACCACAAGATGTGCATGCAAATGGTGCTTTTGGCAGAACGCGCACGTGGATTTCTACCAAACGACGTGCTAAGCATGCCGATGCTGCTCTTTTTAGCACCCGCACACGCATCTGTGCGAAAACGCGTTTTAAGCATGCACATGCATCTTTTGGTAGACGCGGATGAAGTTTTCTGCAAAACCACAAGATGTGCATGCAAATGGTGCTTTTTGCAGAATGCGCACGTGGATTTCTACCAAACGACGTGCTAAGCATGTCGATGCTGCTCTTTTTAGCACCCGCGCACGGATTTGTGCGAAAACGCCTTTTAAGCATGCACATGCATCTTTTGGTAGACGCGGATGAAGTTTTCTGCAAAACCACAAGATGTGCATGCAAATGGTGCTTTTGGCAGAACGCGCACGTGGATTTCTACCAAACGACGTGCTAAGCATGCCGATACTGCTCTTTTTAGCACCCGCGCACACATTTGTGCGAAAACGCGTTTTAAGCATGCACATGCATCTTTTGGTAGACGCGGATGAAGTTTTCTGCAAAACCACAAGATGTGCATGCAAATGGTGCTTTTGGCAGAACGCGCGCGTGGATTTCTACCAAACGACGTGCTAAGCATGCCGATGCTGCTCTTTTTAGCACCCGCGCACGCATTTGTGCGAAAACGCGTTTTAAGCATGCACATGCATCTTTTGGTAGACGCGGATGAAGTTTTCTGCAAAACCACAAGATGTGCATGCAAATGGTGCTTTTGGCAGAACGCGCACATGGATTTCTACCAAACGACGTGCTAAGCATGCCGATGCTGCTCTTTTTAGCACCCGCGCACGCATTTGTGCGAAAACGCGTTTTAAGCATGCACATGCATCTTTTGGTAGACGCGGATGAAGTTTTCTGCAAAACCACAAGATGTGCATGCAAATGGTGCTTTTTGCAGAACGCGCACGTGGATTTCTACCAAACGACGTGCTAAGCATGCCGATGCTGCTCTTTTTAGCACCCGCGCACGCATTTGTGCGAAAACGCGTTTTAAGCATGCACATGCATCTATTGGTAGACGCGGATGAAGTTTTCTGCAAAACCACAAGATGTGCATGCAAATGGTGCTTTTTGCAGAACGCGCACGTGGATTTCTACCAAACGACGTGCTAAGCATGCCGATGCTGCTCTTTTTAGCACCCGCGCACGCATTTGTGCGAAAACGCGTTTTAAGCATGCACATGCATCTTTTGGTAGACGCGGATGAAGTTTTCTGCAAAACCACAAGATGTGCATGCAAATGGTGCTTTTTGCAGAACGCGCACGTGGATTTCTACCAAACGACGTGCTAAGCATGCCGATGCTGCTCTTTTTAGCACCCGCGCACGCATTTGTGCGAAAACGCGTTTTAAGCATGCACATGCATCTTTTGGTAGACGCGGATGAAGTTTTCTGCAAAACCACAAGATGTGCATGCAAATGGTGCTTTTTGCAGAACGCGCACGTGGATTTCTACCAAACGACGTGCTAAGCATGCCGATGCTGCTCTTTTTAGCACCCGCGCACGGATTTGTGCGAAAACGCGTTTTAAGCATGCACATGCATCTTTTGGTAGACGCGGATGAAGTTTTTTGCAAAACCACAAGATGTGCATGCAAATGGTGCTTTTGGCAGAACGCGCACGTGGATTTCTACCAAACGACGTGCTAAGCATGCCGATGCTGCTCTTTTTAGCACCCGCGCACGCATTTGTGCGAAAACGCGTTTTAAGCATGCACATGCATCTTTTGGTAGACGCGGATGAAGTTTTCTGCAAAACCACAAGATGTGCATGCAAATGGTGCTTTTGGCAGAACGCGCACGTGGATTTCTACCAAACGACGTGCTAAGCATGCCGATGCTGCTCTTTTTAGCACCCGCGCACGGATTTGTGCGAAAACGCGTTTTAAGCATGCACATGCATCTTTTGGTAGACGCGGATGAAGTTTTCTGCAAAACCACAAGATGTGCATGCAAATGGTGCTTTTGGCAGAACGCCCACGTGGACTTCTACCAAACGACGTGCTAAGCATGCCGATGCTGCTCTATTTAGCACCCGCGCACGGATTTGTGCGAAAACGCGTTTTAAGCATGCACATGCATCTTTTGGTAGACGCGGATGAAGTTTTCTGCAAAACCACAATATGTGCATGCAAATGGTGCTTTTGGCAGAACGCGCACGTGGATTTCTACCAAACGACGTGCTAAGCATGCCGATGCTGCTCTTTTTAGCACCCGCGCACGCATTTGTGCGAAAACGCGTTTTAAGCATGCACATGCATCTTTTGGTAGACGCGGATGATGTTTTCTGCAAAACCACAAGATGTGCATGGAAATGGTGCTTTTTGCAGAACGCGCACGTGGATTTCTACCAAACGACGTGCTAAGCATGCCGATGCTGCTCTTTTTAGCACCCGCGCACGGATTTGTGCGAAAACGCGTTTTAAGCATGCACATGCATCTTTTGGTAGACGCGGATGAAGTTTTCTGCAAAACCACAAGATGTGCATGCAAATGGTGCTTTTGGCAGAACGCGCACGTGGATTTCTACCAAACGCCGTGCTAAGCATGCCGATGCTGCTCTTTTTAGCACCCGCGCACGCATTTGTGCGAAAACGCGTTTTAAGCATGCACATGCATCTTTTGGTAGACGCGGATGAAGTTTTCTGCAAAACCACAAGATGTGCATGCAAATGGTGCTTTTGGCAGAACGCGCACGTGGATGTCTACCAAACGACGTGCTAAGCATGCCGATGCTGCTCTTTTTAGCACCCGCGCACGCATTTGTGCGAAAACGCGTTTTAAGCATGCACATGCATCTTTTGGTAGACGCGGATGAAGTTTTCTGCAAAACCACAAGATGTGCATGCAAATGGTGCTTTTTGCAGAACGCGCACGTGGATTTCTACCAAACGACGTGCTAAGCATGCCGATGCTGCTCTTTTTAGCACCCGCGCACGGATTTGTGCGAAAACGCGTTTTAAGCATGCATATGCATCTTTTGGTAGACGCGGATGAAGTTTTCTGCAAAACCACGAGATGTGCATGCAAATGGTGCTTTTGGCAGAACGCGCACGTGGATTTCTACCAAACGACGTGCTAAGCATGCCGATGCTGCTCTTTTTAGCACCCGCGCACGCATCTGTGCGAAAACGCGTTTTAAGCATGCACATGCATCTTTTGGTAGACGCGGATGAAGTTTTCTGCAAAACCACAAGATGTGCATGCAAATGGTGCTTTTTGCAGAATGCGCACGTGGATTTCTACCAAACGACGTGCTAAGCATGCCGATGCTGCTCTTTTTAGCACCCGCGCACGGATTTGTGCGAAAACGCGTTTTAAGCATGCACATGCATCTTTTGGTAGACGCGGATGAAGTTTTCTGCAAAACCACAAGATGTGCATGCAAAGGGTGCTTTTGGCAGAACGCGCACGTGGATTTCTACCAAACGACGTGCTAAGCATGCCGATGCTGCTCTTTTTAGCACCCGCGCACGCATTTGTGCGAAAACGCGTTTTAAGCATGCCCATGCATCTTTTGGTAGACGCGGATGAAGTTTTCTGCAAAACCACAAGATGTGCATGCAAATGGTGCTTTTTGCAGAACGCGCACGTGGATTTCTACCAAACGACGTGCTAAGCATGCCGATGCTGCTCTTTTTAGCACCCGCGCACGGATTTGTGCGAAAACGCGTTTTAAGCATGCACATGCATCTTTTGGTAGACGCGGATGAAGTTTTCTGCAAAACCACAAGATGTGCATGCAAATGGTGCTTTTGGCAGAACGCGCACGTGGATTTCTACCAAACGACGTGCTAAGCATGCCGATGCTGCTCTTTTTAGCACCCGCGCACGCATTTGTGCGAAAACGCGTTTTAAGCATGCACATGCATCTTTTGGTAGACGCGGATGGAGTTTTCTGCAAAACCACAAGATGTGCATGCAAATGGTGCTTTTTGCAGAACGCGCACGTGGATTTCTACCAAACGACGTGCTAAGCATGCCGATGCTGCTCTTTTTAGCACCCGCGCACGGATTTGTGCGAAAACGCGTTTTAAGCATGCACATGCATCTTTTGGTAGACGCGGATGAAGTTTTCTGCAAAACCACAAGATGTGCATGCAAATGGTGCTTTTGGCAGAACGCGCACGTGGATTTCTACCAAACGACGTGCTAAGCATGCCGATGCTGCTCTTTTTAGCACCCGCGCACGCATTTGTGCGAAAACGCGTTTTAAGCATGCACATGCATCTTTTGGTAGACGCGGATGAAGTTTTCTGCAAAACCACAAGATGTGCATGCAAATGGTGCTTTTGGCAGAACGCGCACGTGGATGTCTACCAAACGACGTGCTAAGCATGCCGATGCTGCTCTTTTTAGCACCCGCGCACGCATTTGTGCGAAAACGCGTTTTAAGCATGCACATGCATCTTTTGGTAGACGCGGATGAAGTTTTTTGCAAAACCACAAGATGTGCATGCAAATGGTGCTTTTTGCAGAACGCGCACGTGGATTTCTACCAAACGACGTGCTAAGCATGCCGATGCTGCTCTTTTTAGCACCCGCGCACGCATTTGTGCGAAAACGCGTTTTAAGCATGCATATGCATCTTTTGGTAGACGCGGATGAAGTTTTCTGCAAAACCACAAGATGTGCATGCAAATGGTGCTTTTTGCAGAACGCGCACGTGGATTTCTACCAAACGACGTGCTAAGCATGCCGATGCTGCTCTTTTTAGCACCCGCGCACGGATTTGTGCGAAAACGCGTTTTAAGCATGCACATGCATCTTTTGGTAGACGCGGATGAAGTTTTCTGCAAAACCACGAGATGTGCATGCAAATGGTGCTTTTGGCAGAACGCGCACGTGGATTTCTACCAAACGACGTGCTAAGCATGCCGATGCTGCTCTTTTTAGCACCCGCGCACGCATCTGTGCGAAAACGCGTTTTAAGCATGCACATGCATCTTTTGGTAGACGCGGATGAAGTTTTCTGCAAAACCACAAGATGTGCATGCAAATGGTGCTTTTGGCAGAACGCGCACGTGGATTTCTACCAAACGACGTGCTAAGCATGCCGATGCTGCTCTTTTTAGCACCCGCGCACGCATTTGTGCGAAAACGCGTTTTAAGCATGCACATGCATCTTTTGGTAGACGCGGATGAAGTTTTCTGCAAAACCACAAGATGTGCATGCAAATGGTGCTTTTTGCAGAACGCGCACGTGGATTTCTACCAAACGACGTGCTAAGCATGCCGATGCTGCTCTTTTTAGCACCCGCGCACGGATTTGTGCGAAAACGCGTTTTAAGCATGCACATGCATCTTTTGGTAGACGCGGATGAAGTTTTCTGCAAAACCACAAGATGTGCATGCAAATGGTGCTTTTGGCAGAACGCGCACGTGGATTTCTACCAAACGACGTGCTAAGCATGCCGATGCTGCTCTTTTTAGCACCCGCGCACGCATTTGTGCGAAAACGCGTTTTAAGCATGCACATGCATCTTTTGGTAGACGCGGATGAAGTTTTCTGCAAAACCACAAGATGTGCATGCAAATGGTGCTTTTGGCAGAACGCGCACGTGGATGTCTACCAAACGACGTGCTAAGCATGCCGATGCTGCTCTTTTTAGCACCCGCGCACGCATTTGTGCGAAAACGCGTTTTAAGCATGCACATGCATCTTTTGGTAGACGCGGATGAAGTTTTTTGCAAAACCACAAGATGTGCATGCAAATGGTGCTTTTTGCAGAACGCGCACGTGGATTTCTACCAAACGACGTGCTAAGCATGCCGATGCTGCTCTTTTTAGCACCCGCGCACGCATTTGTGCGAAAACGCGTTTTAAGCATGCATATGCATCTTTTGGTAGACGCGGATGAAGTTTTCTGCAAAACCACAAGATGTGCATGCAAATGGTGCTTTTTGCAGAACGCGCACGTGGATTTCTACCAAACGACGTGCTAAGCATGCCGATGCTGCTCTTTTTAGCACCCGCGCACGGATTTGTGCGAAAACGCGTTTTAAGCATGCACATGCATCTTTTGGTAGACGCGGATGAAGTTTTCTGCAAAACCACGAGATGTGCATGCAAATGGTGCTTTTGGCAGAACGCGCACGTGGATTTCTACCAAACGACGTGCTAAGCATGCCGATGCTGCTCTTTTTAGCACCCGCGCACGGATTTGTGCGAAAACGCGTTTTAAGCATGCACATGCATCTTTTGGTAGACGCGGATGAAGTTTTCTGCAAAACCACAAGATGTGCATGCAAAGGGTGCTTTTGGCAGAACGCGCACGTGGATTTCTACCAAACGACGTGCTAAGCATGCCGATGCTGCTCTTTTTAGCACCCGCGCACGCATTTGTGCGAAAACGCGTTTTAAGCATGCCCATGCATCTTTTGGTAGACGCGGATGAAGTTTTCTGCAAAACCACAAGATGTGCATGCAAATGGTGCTTTTTGCAGAACGCGCACGTGGATTTCTACCAAACGACGTGCTAAGCATGCCGATGCTGCTCTTTTTAGCACCCGCGCACGGATTTGTGCGAAAACGCGTTTTAAGCATGCACATGCATCTTTTGGTAGACGCGGATGAAGTTTTCTGCAAAACCACAAGATGTGCATGCAAATGGTGCTTTTTGCAGAACGCGCACGTGGATTTCTACCAAACGACGTGCTAAGCATGCCGATGCTGCTCTTTTTAGCACCCGCGCACGGATTTGTGCGAAAACGCGTTTTAAGCATGCACATGCATCTTTTGGTAGACGCGGATGAAGTTTTCTGCAAAACCACAAGATGTGCATGCAAATGGTGCTTTTGGCAGAACGCGCACGTGGATTTCTACCAAACGACGTGCTAAGCATGCCGATGCTGCTCTTTTTAGCACCCGCGCACGCATTTGTGCGAAAACGCGTTTTAAGCATGCACATGCATCTTTTGGTAGACGCGGATGAAGTTTTCTGCAAAACCACAAGATGTGCATGCAAATGGTTCTTTTTGCAGAACGCGCACGTGGATTTCTACCAAACGACGTGCTAAGCATGCCGATGCTGCTCTTTTTAGCACCCGCGCACGGATTTGTGCGAAAACGCGTTTTAAGCATGCACATGCATCTTTTGGTAGACGCGGATGAAGTTTTCTGCAAAACCACAAGATGTGCATGCAAATGGTGCTTTTGGCAGAATGCGCACGTGGATTTCTACCAAACGACGTGCTAAGCATGCCGATGCTGCTCTTTTTAGCACCCGCGCACGCATTTGTGCGAAAACGCGTTTTAAGCATGCACATGCATCTTTTGGTAGACGCGGATGAAGTTTTCTGCAAAACCACAAGATGTGCATGCAAATGGTGCTTTTTGCAGAACGCGCACTTGGATTTCTACCAAACGACGTGCTAAGCATGCCGATGCTGCTCTTTTTAGCACCCGCGCACGGATTTGTGCGAAAACGCGTTTTAAGCATGCACATGCATCTTTTGGTAGACGCGGATGAAGTTTTCTGCAAAACCACAATATGTGCATGCAAATTGTGCTTTTGGCAGAACGCGCACGTGGATTTCTACCAAACGACGTGCTAAGCATGCCGATGCTGCTCTTTTTAGCACCCGCGCACGCATTTGTGCGAAAACGCGTTTTAAGCATGCACATGCATCTTTTGGTAGACGCGGATGAAGTTTTCTGCAAAACCACAAGATGTGCATGCAAATGGTGCTTTTGGCAGAACCCGCACGTGGATTTCTACCAAACGACGTGCTAAGCATGCCGATGCTGCTCTTTTTAGCACCCGCGCACGGATTTGTGCGAAAACGCGTTTTAAGCATGCACATGCATCTTTTGGTAGACGCGGATGAAGTTTTCTGCAAAACCACAATATGTGCATGCAAATGGTGCTTTTTGCAGAACGCGCACGTGGATTTCTACCAAACGACGTGCTAAGCATGCCGATGCTGCTCTTTTTAGCACCCGCGCACGGATTTGTGCGAAAACGCGTTTTAAGCATGCACATGCATCTTTTGGTAGACGCGGATGAAGTTTTCTGCAAAACCACAAGATGTGCATGCAAATGGTGCTTTTGGCAGAACGCGCACGTGGATTTCTACCAAACGACGTGCTAAGCATGCCGATGCTGCTCTTTTTAGCACCCGCGCACGCATTTGTGCGAAAACGCGTTTTAAGCATGCACATGCATCTTTTGGTAGACGCGGATGAAGTTTTCTGCAAAACCACAAGATGTGCATGCAAATGGTGCTTTTGGCAGAACGCGCACGTGGATTTCTACCAAACGACGTGCTAAGCATGCCGATGCTGCTCTTTTTAGCACCCGCGCACGCATTTGTGCGAAAACGCGTTTTAAGCATGCACATGCATCTTTTGGTAGACGCGGATGAAGTTTTCTGCAAAACCACAAGATGTGCATGCAAATGGTGCTTTTTGCAGAACGCGCACGTGGATTTCTACCAAACGACGTGCTAAGCATGCCGATGCTGCTCTTTTTAGCACCCGCGCACGGATTTGTGCGAAAACGCGTTTTAAGCATGCACATGCATCTTTTGGTAGACGCGGATGAAGTTTTCTGCAAAACCACAAGATGTGCATGCAAATGGTGCTTTTGGCAGAACGCGCACGTGGATTTCTACCAAACGACGTGCTAAGCATGCCGATGCTGCTCTTTTTAGCACCCGCGCACGCATTTGTGCGAAAACGCGTTTTAAGCATGCACATGCATCTTTTGGTAGACGCGGATGAAGTTTTCTGCAAAACCACAAGATGTGCATGCAAATGGTGCTTTTGGCAGAACGCGCACGTGGATGTCTACCAAACGACGTGCTAAGCATGCCGATGCTGCTCTTTTTAGCACCCGCGCACGCATTTGTGCGAAAACGCGTTTTAAGCATGCACATGCATCTTTTGGTAGACGCGGATGAAGTTTTTTGCAAAACCACAAGATGTGCATGCAAATGGTGCTTTTTGCAGAACGCGCACGTGGATTTCTACCAAACGACGTGCTAAGCATGCCGATGCTGCTCTTTTTAGCACCCGCGCACGCATTTGTGCGAAAACGCGTTTTAAGCATGCATATGCATCTTTTGGTAGACGCGGATGAAGTTTTCTGCAAAACCACAAGATGTGCATGCAAATGGTGCTTTTTGCAGAACGCGCACGTGGATTTCTACCAAACGACGTGCTAAGCATGCCGATGCTGCTCTTTTTAGCACCCGCGCACGGATTTGTGCGAAAACGCGTTTTAAGCATGCACATGCATCTTTTGGTAGACGCGGATGAAGTTTTCTGCAAAACCACGAGATGTGCATGCAAATGGTGCTTTTGGCAGAACGCGCACGTGGATTTCTACCAAACGACGTGCTAAGCATGCCGATGCTGCTCTTTTTAGCACCCGCGCACGGATTTGTGCGAAAACGCGTTTTAAGCATGCACATGCATCTTTTGGTAGACGCGGATGAAGTTTTCTGCAAAACCACAAGATGTGCATGCAAAGGGTGCTTTTGGCAGAACGCGCACGTGGATTTCTACCAAACGACGTGCTAAGCATGCCGATGCTGCTCTTTTTAGCACCCGCGCACGCATTTGTGCGAAAACGCGTTTTAAGCATGCCCATGCATCTTTTGGTAGACGCGGATGAAGTTTTCTGCAAAACCACAAGATGTGCATGCAAATGGTGCTTTTTGCAGAACGCGCACGTGGATTTCTACCAAACGACGTGCTAAGCATGCCGATGCTGCTCTTTTTAGCACCCGCGCACGGATTTGTGCGAAAACGCGTTTTAAGCATGCACATGCATCTTTTGGTAGACGCGGATGAAGTTTTCTGCAAAACCACAAGATGTGCATGCAAATGGTGCTTTTTGCAGAACGCGCACGTGGATTTCTACCAAACGACGTGCTAAGCATGCCGATGCTGCTCTTTTTAGCACCCGCGCACGGATTTGTGCGAAAACGCGTTTTAAGCATGCACATGCATCTTTTGGTAGACGCGGATGAAGTTTTCTGCAAAACCACAAGATGTGCATGCAAATGGTGCTTTTGGCAGAACGCGCACGTGGATTTCTACCAAACGACGTGCTAAGCATGCCGATGCTGCTCTTTTTAGCACCCGCGCACGCATTTGTGCGAAAACGCGTTTTAAGCATGCACATGCATCTTTTGGTAGACGCGGATGAAGTTTTCTGCAAAACCACAAGATGTGCATGCAAATGGTTCTTTTTGCAGAACGCGCACGTGGATTTCTACCAAACGACGTGCTAAGCATGCCGATGCTGCTCTTTTTAGCACCCGCGCACGGATTTGTGCGAAAACGCGTTTTAAGCATGCACATGCATCTTTTGGTAGACGCGGATGAAGTTTTCTGCAAAACCACAAGATGTGCATGCAAATGGTGCTTTTGGCAGAATGCGCACGTGGATTTCTACCAAACGACGTGCTAAGCATGCCGATGCTGCTCTTTTTAGCACCCGCGCACGCATTTGTGCGAAAACGCGTTTTAAGCATGCACATGCATCTTTTGGTAGACGCGGATGAAGTTTTCTGCAAAACCACAAGATGTGCATGCAAATGGTGCTTTTTGCAGAACGCGCACTTGGATTTCTACCAAACGACGTGCTAAGCATGCCGATGCTGCTCTTTTTAGCACCCGCGCACGGATTTGTGCGAAAACGCGTTTTAAGCATGCACATGCATCTTTTGGTAGACGCGGATGAAGTTTTCTGCAAAACCACAATATGTGCATGCAAATTGTGCTTTTGGCAGAACGCGCACGTGGATTTCTACCAAACGACGTGCTAAGCATGCCGATGCTGCTCTTTTTAGCACCCGCGCACGCATTTGTGCGAAAACGCGTTTTAAGCATGCACATGCATCTTTTGGTAGACGCGGATGAAGTTTTCTGCAAAACCACAAGATGTGCATGCAAATGGTGCTTTTGGCAGAACCCGCACGTGGATTTCTACCAAACGACGTGCTAAGCATGCCGATGCTGCTCTTTTTAGCACCCGCGCACGGATTTGTGCGAAAACGCGTTTTAAGCATGCACATGCCATCTTTTGGTAGACGCGGATGAAGTTTTCTGCAAAACCACAATATGTGCATGCAAATGGTGCTTTTTGCAGAACGCGCACGTGGATTTCTACCAAACGACGTGCTAAGCATGCCGATGCTGCTCTTTTTAGCACCCGCGCACGGATTTGTGCGAAAACGCGTTTTAAGCATGCACATGCATCTTTTGGTAGACGCGGATGAAGTTTTCTGCAAAACCACAAGATGGTGCATGCAAATGGTGCTTTTGGCAGAACGCGCACGTGGATTTCTACCAAACGACGTGCTAAGCATGCCGATGCTGCTCTTTTTTAGCACCCGCGCACGCATTTGTGCGAAAACGCGTTTTAAGCAGCACATGCATGTTTTGGTAGACGCGGATGAAGTTTTCTACAAAACCACAAGATGTGCATGCAAATGGTGCTTTTTGCAGAACGCGCACGTGGATTTCTACCAAACGACGTGCTAAGCATGCCGATGCTGCTCTTTTTAGCACCCGCGCACGGATTTGTGCGAAAACGCGTTTTTAAGCATGCACATGCATCTTTTGGTAGACGCGGATGAAGTTTTCTGCAAAACCACAAGATGTGCATGCAATGGTGCTTTTGGCAGAACGCGCACGTGGATTTCTACCAAACGACGTGCTAAGCATGCCGATGCTGCTCTTTTTAGCACCCGCGCACGCATTTTGTGCGAAAACGCGTTTTAAGCATGCACATGCATCTTTTGGTAGACGCGGATGAAGTTTTCTGCAAAACCACAAGATGTGCATGCAAATGGTGCTTTTTGCAGAACGCGCACGTGGATTTCTACCAAACGACGTGCTAAGCATGCCGATGCTGTTCTTTTTAGCACCCGCGCACGGATTTGTGCGAAAACGCGTTTTTAAGCATGCACATGCATCTTTTGGTAGACGCGGATGAAGTTTTCTGCAAAACCACAAGATGTGCATGCAAATGGTGCTTTTGGCAGAACGCGCACGTGGATTTCTACCAAACGACGTGCTAAGCATGCCGATGCTGCTCTTTTTAGCACCCGCGCACGGATTTGTGCGAAAACGCGTTTTAAGCATGCACATGCATCTTTTGGTAGACGCGGATGAAGTTTTCTGCAAAAACCACAAGATGTGCATGCAAATGGTGCTTTTGGCAGAACGCGCACGTGGATTTCTACCAAACGACGTGCTAAGCATGCCGATGCTGCTCTTTTTAGCACCCGCGCACGGATTTGTGCGAAAACGCGTTTTAAGCATGCACATGCATCTTTTGGTAGGACGCGGATGAAGTTTTCTGCAAAACCACAAGATGTGCATGCAAATGGTGCTTTTGGCAGAACGCGCACGTGGATTTCTACCAAACGACGTGCTAAGCATGCGATGCTGCTCTTTTTAGCACCCGCGCACGCATATGTGCGAAAACGCGTTTTAAGCAGCACATGCATCTTTTGGTAGACGCGGATGAAGTTTTTCTACAAAACCACAAGATGTGCATGCAAATGGTGCTTTTTGCAGAACGCGCACGTGGATTTCTACCAAACGACGTGCTAAGCATGCCGATGCTGCTCTTTTTAGCACACGCGCACGGATTTGTGCGAAAACGCGTTTTAAGCATGCACATGCATCTTTTGGTAGACGCGGATGAAGTTTTCTGCAAAACCACAAGATGTGCATGCAAATGGTGCTTTTGGCAGAACGCGCACGTGGATTTCTACCAAACGACGTGCTAAGCATGCCGATGCTGCTCTTTTTAGCCACCCGCGCACGCATTGGTGCGAAAACGCGTTTTAAGCATGCACATGCATCTTTTGGTAGACGCGGATGAAGTTTTCTGCAAAACCACAAGATGTGCATGCAAATGGTGCTTTTGGCAGAACGCGCACGTGGATTTCTACCAAACGACGTGCTAAGCATGCCGATGCTGCTCTTTTTAGCACCCGCGCACGCATTTGTGCGAAAACGCGTTTTTAAGCATGCACATGCATCTTTTGGTAGACGCGGATGAAGTTTTCTGCAAAACCACAAGATGTGCATGCAAATGGTGCTTTTTGCAGAACGCGCACGTGGATTTCTACCAAACGACGTGCTAAGCATGCCCGATGCTGCTCTTTTTAGCACCCGCGCACGGATTTGTGCGAAAACGCGTTTTTTAAGCATGCACATGCATATTTTGGTAGACGCGGATGAAGTTTTCTGCAAAACCACAAGATGTGCATGCAAATGGGGCTTTTGGCAGAACGCGCACGTGGGATTTCTACCAAACGACGTGCTAAGCATGCCGATGCTCGCTCTTTTTAGCACGCGCGCACGGATTTGTGCGAAAACGCGTTTTAAGCATGCACATGCATTTTTTGGTACACGCGGATGAAGTTTTCTGCAAAACCACAAGATGTGCATACAAATGGTGCTTTTGGCAGAACGCGCACGTGGATTTCTACCAAACGACGTGCTAAGCATGCCGATGCTGCTCTTTTTAGCACCCGCGCACGCATTTGTGCGAAAACGCGTTTTAAGCAAGCACATGCATCTTTTGGTAGACGCGGATGAAGTTTTTCTGCAAAACCACAAGATGTGCATGCAAATGGTGCTTTTGGCAGAACGCGCACGTGGATTTCTACCAAACCGACCGTGCTAAGCATGCCGATGCTGCTCTTTTTAGCACCCGCGGCACGCATTTGTGCGAAAACCGCGTTTTAAGCATGCACATGCATCTTTTGGTAGACGCGGATGAAGTTTCTGCCAAAACCACAAGATGTGCATGCAAATGGTGCTTTTGGCAGAACGCGCACGTGGATTTCTACCAAACGACGTGCTAAGCATGCCGATGCTGCTCTTTTTAGCACCCGCGCACGGATTTGTGCGAGAAACGCGTTTTAAGCATGCACATGCATCTTTTGGTAGACGCGGATGAAGTTTTCTGCAAAACCACAAGATGTGCATGCAAATGGTGCTTTTTGCAGAACGCGCACGTGGATTTCTACCAAACGACGTGCTAAGCATGCCGATGCTGCTCTTTTTAGCACCCGCGCACGCATTTGTGCGAAAACGCGTTTTAAGCAGCACATGCATCTTTTGGTAGACGCGGATGAAGTTTTCTACAAAACCACAAGATGTGCATGCAAATGGTGCTTTTTGCAGAACGCGCACGTGGATTTCTACCAAACGACGTGCTAAGCATGCCGATGCTGCTCTTTTTAGCACACGCGCACGGATTTGTGCGGAAAACGCGTTTTAAGGCATGCACATGCATCTTTTGGTAGACGCGGATGAAGTTTTCTGCAAAAACCACAAGATGTGCATGCAAATGGTGCTTTTGGCAGAACGCGCACGTGGATTTCTACCAAACGACGTGCTAAGCATGCCGATGCTGCTCTTTTTAGCACCCGCGCACGGATTTGTGCGAAAACGCGTTTTAAGCATGCCACATGCATCTTTTGGCAGACGCGGATGAAGTTTTCTGCAAAACCACAAGATGTGCATGCAAATGGTGCTTTTGGCAGAACGCGCACGTGGATTTCTACCAAACCGACGTGCTAAGCATGCCGATGCTGCTCTTTTTAGCACCCGCGCACGCATTGGTGCGGAAAACGCGTTTTAAGCATGCACATGCATCTTTTGGTAGACGCGGATGAAGTTTTCTGCAAAACCACAAGATGTGCATGCAAATGGTGGTTTTGGCAGAACGCGCACGTGGATTTCTACCAAACGACGTGCTAAGCATGCCGATGCTGCTCTTTTTAGCACCCGCGCACGGATTTGTGCGAAAACGCGTTTTTAAGCATGCACATGCATCTTTTGGTAGACGCGGGATGAAGTTTTCTGCAAAACCACAAGATGTGCATGCAAATGGTGCTTTTGGCAGAACGCGCACGTGGATTTCTACCAAACGACGTGCTAAGCATGCCGATGCTGCTCTTTTTAGCACCCGCGCACACATTTGTGCGAAAACGCGTTTTATAGCATGCACATGCATCTTTTGGTAGACGCGGATGAAGTTTTCTGCAAAACCACAAGATGTGCATGCAAATGGTGCTTTTTGCAGAACGCGCACGTGGATTTCTACCAAACGACGTGCTAAGCATGCCGAGTGCCTGCTCTTTTTAGCACCCGCGCACGGATTTGTGCGAAAACGCGTTTTAAGCATGCACATGCATCTTTTGGTAGACGCGGATGAAGTTTTCTGCAAAACCCACAAGATGTGCATGCAAATGGTGCTTTTGGCAGAACGCGCACGTGGATTTCTACCAAACGGACGTGCTAAGCATGCCGATGCTGCTCTTTTTAGCACCCGCGCACGGATTTGTGCGGAAAACGCGTTTTAAGCATGCACATGCATCTTTTGGTAGACGCGGATGAAGTTTTTCTGCAAAACCACAAGATGTGCATGCAAATGGTGCTTTTTGGCAGAACGCGCACGTGGATTTCTACCAAACGACGTGCTAAGCATGCCGATGCTGCTCTTTTTAGCACCCGCGCACGCATTTGTGCGAAAACGCGTTTTAAGCAGCACATGCATCTTTTGGTAGACGCGGATGAAGTTTTCTACAAAACCACAAGATGTGCATGCAAATGGTGCTTTTTGCAGAACGCGCACGTGGATTTCTACCAAACGACGTGCTAAGCATGCCCGATGCTGCTCTTTTTAGCACACGCGCACGGATTTGTGCGAAAACGCGTTTTAAGCATGCACATGCATCTTTTGGTAGACGCGGATGAAGTTTTCTGCAAAACCACAAGATGTGCATGCAAATGGTGCTTTTGGCAGAACGCGCACGTGGATTTCTACCAAACGACGTGCTAAGCATGCCGATGCTGCTCTTTTTAGCACCCGCGCACGCATTGGTGCGAAAACGCGTTTTAAGCATGCACATGCATCTTTTGGTAGACGCGGATGAAGTTTTCTGCAAAACCACAAGATGTGCATGCAAATGGTGCTTTTGGCAGAACGCGCACGTGGATTTCTACCAAACGACGTGCTAAGCATGCCGATGCTGCTCTTTTTAGCACCCGCGCACGCATTTGTGCGAAAAACGCGTTTTAAGCATGCACATGCATCTTTTGGTAGACGCGGATGAAGTTTTCTGCAAAACCACAAGATGTGCATGCAAATGGTGCTTTTTGCAGAACGCGCACGTGGATTTCTACCAAACGACGTGCTAAGCATGCCGATGCTGCTCTTTTTAGCACCCGCGCACGGATTTGTGCGAAAACGCGTTTTTAAGCATGCACATGCATCTTTTGGTAGACGCGGATGAAGTTTTCTGCAAAACCACAAGATGTGCATGCAAATGGGGCTTTTGGCAGAACGCGCACGTGGATTTCTACCAAACGACGTGCTAAGCATGCCGATGCTGCTCTTTTTAGCACGCGCGCACGGATTTGTGCGGAAAACGCGTTTTAAGCATGCACATGCATTTTTGGTACACGCGGATGAAGTTTTCTGCAAAACCACAAGATGTGCATACAAATGGTGCTTTTGGCAGAACGCGCACGTGGATTTCTACCAAACGACGTGCTAAGCATGCCGATGCTGCTCTTTTTTAGCACCCGCGCACGCATTTGTGCGAAAACGCGTTTTAAGCAAGCACATGCATCTTTTGGTAGACGCGGATGAAGTTTTCTGCAAAACCACAAGATGTGCATGCAAATGGTGCTTTTGGCAGAACGCGCACGTGATTTCTACCAAACGACGTGCTAAGCATGCCGATGCTGCTCTTTTTAGCACCCCCGCGCACGCATTTGTGCGAAAACGCGTTTTAAGCATGCACATGCATCTTTTGGTAGACGCGGATGAAGTTTTCTGCAAAACCACAAGATGTGCATGCAAATGGTGCTTTTTGCAGAACGCGCACGTGGATTTCTACCAAACGACGTGCTAAGCATGCCGATGCTGCTCTTTTTAGCACCCGCGCACGGATTTGTGCGGAAAACGCGTTTTAAGCATGCACATGCATCTTTTGGTAGACGCGGATGAAGTTTTCTGCAAAACCACAAGATGTGCATGCAAATGGTGCTTTTGGCAGAACGCGCACGTGGATTTCTACCAACGACGTGCTAAGCATGCCGATGCTGCTCTTTTTAGCACCCGCGCACGGATTTGTGCGAAAACGCGTTTTAAGCATGCACATAGCATCTTTTGGTAGACGCGGATGAAGTTTTCTGCAAAACCACAAGATGTGCATGCAAATGGTGCTTTTGGCAGAACGCGCACGTGGATTTCTACCAAACGGACGTGCTAAGCATGCCGATGCTGCTCTTTTTAGCACCCGCGCACGCATTTGTGCGAAAACGCGTTTTAAGCATGCACATGCATCTTTTGGTAGACGCGGATGAAGGTTTTCTGCAAAACCACAAAGATGTGCATGCAAATGGTGCTTTTTGCAGAACGCGCACGTGGATTTTCTACCAAACGACGTGCTAAGGCATGCCGATGCTGCTCTTTTTAGCACCCGCGCACGGATTTGTGCGAAAACGCGTTTTTAAGCATGCACATGCATCTTTTGGTAGACGCGGATGAAGTTTTGCTGCAAAACCACAAGATGTGCATGCAAATGGGGCTTTTGGCAGAACGCGCACGTGGATTTCTACCAAACGACGTGCTAAGCATGCCGATGCTGCTCTTTTTAGCACGCGCGCACGATTTGTGCGAAAACGCGTTTTAAGCATGCACATGCATTTTTGGTAGACGCGGATGAAGTTTTCTACAAAACCACAAGATGTGCATGCAAATGGTGCTTTTTGCAGAACGCGCACGTGGATTTCTACCAAAACGACGTGCTAAGCATGCCGATGCTGCTCTTTTTAGCACACGCGCACGGATTTGTGCGAAAACGCGTTTTAAGCATGCACATGCATCTTTTGGTAGACGCGGATGAAGTTTTCTGCAAAACCACAAGATGTGCATGCAAATGGTAGGCTTTTGGCAGAACGCGCACGTGGATTTCTACCAAACGACGTGCTAAGCATGCCGATGCTGCTCTTTTTAGCACCCGCGCACGCATTTGTGCGAAAACGCGTTTTAAGCATGCACATGCATCTTTTGGTAGACGCGGATGAAGTTTTCTGCAAAACCACAAGATGTGCATGCAAATGGTGCTTTTTGCAGAACGCGCACGTGGATTTCTACCAAACGACGTGCTAAGCATGCCGATGCTGCTCTTTTTAGCACCCGCGCACGCATTTGTGCGAAAACGCGTTTTAAGCATGCACATGCATCTTTTGGTAGACGCGGATGAAGTTTTCTGCAAAACCACAAGATGTGCATGCAAATGGTGCTTTTTGCAGAACGCGCACGTGGATTTCTACCAAACGACGTGCTAAGCATGCCGATGCTGCTCTTTTTAGCACCCGCGCACGGATTTGTGCGAAAAACGCGTTTTAAGCATGCACATGCATTCTTTTGGTAGACGCGGATGAAGTTTTCATGCAAAACCACAAGATGTGCATTGCAAATGGTGGCTTTTGGCAGAACGCGCACGTGGATTTCTACCAAACGACGTGCTAAGCATGCCGATGCTGCTCTTTTTAGCACCCGCGCACGGATTTGTGCGAAAACGCGTTTTAAGCATGCACATGCATCTTTTGGTAGACGCGGATGAAGGTTTTCTGCAAAACCACAAGATGTGCATGCAAATGGTGCTTTTGGCAGAACGCGCACGTGGATTTCTACCAAACGACGTGCTAAGCATGCCGATGCTGCTCTTTTTAGCACCCGCGCACGCATTTGTGCGAAAACGCGTTTTAAGCAGCACATGCATCTTTTGGTAGACGCGGATGAAGTTTTCTGCAAAACCACAAGATGTGCATGCAAATGGTGCTTTTTGCAGAAGGCGCACGTGGATTTCTACCAAACGACGTGCTAAGCATGCCGATGCTGCTCTTTTAGCACCCGCGCACGGATTTGTGCGAAAACGCGTTTTAAGCATGCACATGCATCTTTTGGTAGACGCGGATGAAGTTTTTCTGCAAAACCACAAGATGTGCATGCAAATGGGGCTTTTGCAGAACGCGCACGTGGATTTCTACCAAACGACGTGCTAAGCATGCCGATGCTGCTCTTTTTAGCACGCGCGCACGGATTTGTGCGAAATACGCGTTTTAAGCATGCACATGCATTTTTGGTACACGCGGATGAAGTATTCTGCAAAACCACAAGATGTGCATACAAATGGTGCTTTTGGCAGAACGCGCACGTGGATTTCTACCAAACGACGTGCTAAGCATGCCGATGCTGCTCTTTTTAGCACCCGCGCACGCATTTGTGCGAAAACGCTTTTTAAGCAAGCACATGCATCTTTTGGTAGACGCGGATGAAGTTTTCTGCAAAACCACAAGATGTGCATGCAAATGGTGCTTTTGGCAGAACGCGCACGTGGATTTCTACCAAATCGACGTGCTAAGCATGCCCGATGCTGCTCTTTTTAGCACCCGCGCACGCATTTGTGCGAAAACGCGTTTTAAGCATGCACATGCATCTTTTGGTAGACGCGGATGAAGTTTTCTGCAAAACCACAAGATGTGCATGCAAATGGTGCTTTTTGCAGAACGCGCACGTGGATTTATACCAAACGACGTGCTAAGCATGCCGATGCTGCTCTTTTTAGCAGCCCCGCGCACGCATTTGTGCGAAAACGCGTTTTTAAGCATGCACATGCATCTTTTGGTAGACGCGGATGAAGTTTTCTGCAAAACCACAAGATGTGCATGCAAATGGTGCTTTTTGCAGAACGCGCACGTGGATTTCTACCAAACGACGTGCTAAGCATGCCGATGCTGCTCTTTTTAGCACCCGCGCACGGATTTGTGCGAAAACGCGTTTTTAAGCATGCACATGCATCTTTTGGGTAGACGCGGATGAAGTTTTCTGCAAAACCACAAGATGTGCATGCAAATGGTGCTTTTGGCAGAACGCGCACGTGGATTTCTACCAAACGACGTGCTAAGCATGCCGATGCTGCTCTTTTTTAGCACCCGCGCACGGATTTGTGCGAAAACGCGTTTTAAAGCATGCACATGCATCTTTTGGTAGACGCGGATGAAGTTTTCTGCAAAACCACAAGATGTGCATGCAAATGGTGCTTTTGGCAGAACGCGCACGTGGATTTCTACCAAACGACGTGCTAAGCATGCCGATGCTGCTCTTTTTAGCACCTGCGCACCGCATTTGTGCGAAAACGCGTTTTAAGCATGCACATGCATCTTTTGGTAGACGCGGGATGAAGTTTTCTGCAAAACCACAAGATGTGCATGCAAATGGTGCTTTTTGCAGAACGCGCACGTGGATTTCTACCAAACGACGTGCTAAGCATGCCGATGCTGCTCTTTTTAGCACCCGCGCACGGGATTTGTGCGGAAAACGCGTTTTAAGCATGCACATGCATCTTTTGGTAGACGCGGATGAAGTTTTTCTGCAAAACCACAAGATGTGCATGCAAATGGTGCTTTTGGCAGAACGCGCACGTGGATTTCTACCAAACGACGTGCTAAG
>NW_027314993.1:0-109725 GCF_023375885.2 Dermacentor andersoni
GCACAAATCCTGTGCGCGGGTGCTAAAAGAGCAGCATCGGCATGCTTAGCACGTCGTTTGGTAGAAATCCACGTGCGCGTTCTGCCAAAAGCACCATTTGCATGCACATCTTGTGGTTTTGCAGAAAACTTCATCCGCGTCTACCAAAAGATGCATGTGCATGCTTAAAACGCGTTTTCGCACAAATCCGTGCGCGGGTGCTAAAAAGAGCAGCATCGGCAATGCTTAGCACGTCGTCTGGTAGAAATCCACGTGCGCGTTCTGCCAAAAGCACCATTTGCATGCACATCTTGTGGTTTTGCAGAAAACTTCATCCGCGTCTACCAAAAGATGCATGTGCATGCTTAAAACGCGTTTTCGCACAAATCCGTGCGCGGGTGCTAAAAAGAGCAGCATCGGCATGCTTAGCACGTCGTTTGGTAGAAATCCACGTGCGCGTTCTGCAAAAAGCACCATTTGCATGCACATCTTGTGGTTTTGCAGAAAACTTCATCCGCGTCTACCAAAATATGCATGTGCATGCTTAAAACGCGTTTTCGCACAAATGCGTGCGCGGGTGCTAAAAAGAGCAGCATCGGCATGCTTAGCACGTCGTTTGGTAGAAATCCACGTGCGCGTTCTGCCAAAAGCACCATTTGCATGCACATCTTGTGGTTTTGCAGAAAACTTCATCCGCGTCTACCAAAAGGATGCATGTGCATGCTTAAAACGCGTTTTCGCACAAATCCGTGCGCGGGTGCTAAAAAGAGCAGCATCGGCATGCTTAGCACGTCGTTTGGTAGAAATCCACGTGCGCGTTCTGCAAAAAGCCCCATTTGCATGCACATCTAGTGGTTTTGCAGAAAACTTCATCCGCGTCTACCAAAAGATGCATGTGCATGCTTAAAACGCGTTTTCGCACAAATGCGTGCGCGGGTGCTAAAAAGAGCAGCATCGGCATGCTTAGCTACGTCATTTGGTAGAAATCCACGTGCGCGTTCTGCAAAAAGCACCATTTGCATGCACATCTTGTGGTTTTGCAGAAAACTTCATCGGCGTCTACCAAAAGATGCATGTGCATGCTTAAAACGCGTTTTCGCACAAATGCGTGCGCGGGTGCTAAAAAGAGCAGCATCGGCATGCTTAGCACGTCGTTTGGTAGAAATCCACGTGCGCGTTCTGCAAAAAGCACCATTTGCATGCACATCTTGTGGTTTTGCAGAAAACTTCATCCGCGTCTACCAAAAGATGCATGTGCATGCTTAAAACGCGTTTTCGCACAAATCCGTGCGCGGGTGCTAAAAAGAGCAGCATCGGCATGCTTAGCACGTCGTTTGGTAGAAATCCACGTGCGCGTTCTGCAAAAAGCACCATTTGCATGCACATCTTGTGGTTTTGCAGAAAACTTCATCCGCGTCTACCAAAAGATGCATGTGCATGCTTAAAACGCGTTTTCGCACAAATGCGTGCGCGGGTGCTAAAAAGAGCAGCATCGACAAGCTTAGCACGTCGTTTGGTAGAAATCCACGTGCGCGTTCTGCAAAAAGCACCATTTGCATGCACATCTTGTGATTTTGCAGAAAACTTCGTCCGCGTCTACCAAAAGATGCATGTGCATGCTTAAAACGCGTTTTCGCACAAATGCGTGCGCGGGTGCTAAAAAGAGCAGCATCGGCATGCTTAGCACGTCGTTTGATAGAAATCCACGTGCGCGTTCTGCAAAAAGCACCATTTGCATGCACATCTTGTGGTTTTGCAGAAAACTTCATCCGCGTCTACCAAAAGATGCATGTGCATGCTTAAAACGCGTTTTCGCACAAATGCGTGCGCGGGTGCTATAAAGAGCAGCATCGGCATGCTTAGCACGTCGTTTGGTAGAAATCCACGTGCGCGTTCTGCCAAAAGCACCATTTGCATGCACATCTTGTGGTTTTGCAGAAAATTTCATCCGCGTCTAACAAAAGATGCATGTGCATGCTTAAAACGCGTTTTCGCACAAATCCGTGCGCGGGTGCTAAAAAGAGCAGCATCGGCATTCCACGTGCGCGTTCTGCAAAAAGCACCATTTGCATGCACATCTTGTGGTTTTGCAGAAAACTTCGTCCGCGTCTACCAAAAGATGCATGTGCATGCTTAAAACGCGTTTTCGCACAAATGCGTGCGCGGGTGCTAAAAAGAGCAGCATCGGCATGCTTAGCACGTCGTTTGGTAGAAATCCACGTGCGCGTTCTGCCAAAAGCACCATTTGCATGCACATCTTGTGGTTTTGCAGAAAATTTCATCCGCGTCTAACAAAAGATGCATGTGCATGCTTAAAACGCGTTTTCGCACAAATGCGTGCGCGGGTGCTAAAAAGAGCAGCATCGGCATGCTTAGCACGTCGTTTGGTAGAAATCCACGTGCGCGTTCTGCCAAAAGCACCATTTGCATGCACATCTTGTGGTTTTGCAGAAAACTTCATCCGCGTCTACCAAAAGATGCATGTGCATGCTTAAAACGCGTTTTCGCACAAATCCGTGCGCGGGTGCTAAAAAGAGCAGCATCGGCATGCTTAGCACGTCGTTTGGTAGAAATCCACGTGCGCGTTCTGCAAAAAGCACCATTTGCATGCACATCTTGTGGTTTTGCAGAAAACTTCATCCGCGTCTACCAAAAGATGCATGTGCATGCTTAAAACGCGTTTTCGCAAAAATGCGTGCGCGGGTGCTAAAAAGAGCAGCATCGGCATGCTTAGCACGTCGTTTGGTAGAAATCCACGAGCGCGTTCTGCAAAAAGCACCATTTGCATGCACATCTTGTGGTTTTGCAGAAAACTTCATCCGCGTCTACCAAAAGATGCATGTGCATGCTTAAAACGCGTTTTCGCACAAATGCGTGCGCGGGTGCTAAAAAGAGCAGCATCGGCATGCTTAGCACGTCGTTTGGTAGAAATCCACGTGCGCGTTCTGCCAAAAGCACCATTTGCATGCACATCTTGTGGTTTTGCAGATAACTTCATCCGCGTCTACCAAAAGATGCATGTGCATGCTTAAAACGCGTTTTCGCACAAATCCGTGCGCGGGTGCTAAAAAGAGCAGCATCGGCATGCTTAGCACGTCGTTTGGTAGAAATCCACGTGCGCGTTCTGCAAAAAGCACCATTTGCATGCACATCTTGTGGTTTTGCAGAAAACTTCATCCGCGTCTACCAAAAGATGCATGTGCATGCTTAAAACGCGTTTTCGCAAAAATGCGTGCGCGGGTGCTAAAAAGAGCAGCATCGGCATGCTTAGCACGTCGTTTGGTAGAAATCCACGAGCGCGTTCTGCAAAAAGCACCATTTGCATGCACATCTTGTGGTTTTGCAGAAAACTTCATCCGCGTCTACCAAAAGATGCATGTGCATGCTTAAAACGCGTTTTCGCACAAATGCGTGCGCGGGTGCTAAAAAGAGCAGCATCGGCATGCTTAGCACGTCGTTTGGTAGAAATCCACGTGCGCGTTCTGCCAAAAGCACCATTTGCATGCACATCTTGTGGTTTTGCAGAAAACTTCATCCGCGTCTACCAAAAGATGCATGTGCATGCTTAAAACGCGTTTTCGCGCAAATCCGTGCGCGGGTGCTAAAAAGAGCAGCGTCGGCATGCTTAGCACGTCGTTTGGTAGAAATCCACGTGCGCGTTCTGCAAAAAGCACCATTTGCATGAACATCTTGTGGTTTTGCAGAAAACTTCATCCGCGTCTACCAAAAGATGCATGTGCATGCTTAAAACGCGTTTTCGCACAAATGCGTGCGCGGGTGCTAAAAAGAGCAGCATCGGCATGATTAGCACGTCGTTTCGTAGAAATCTACGTGCGCGTTCTGCCAAAAGCACCATTTGCATGCACATCTTGTGGTTTTGCAGAAAACTTCATCCGCGTCTACCAAAAGATGCATGTGCATGCTTAAAACGCGTTTTCGCACAAATGCGTGCGCGGGTGCTAAAAAGAGCAGCATCGGCATGCTTAGCACGTCGTTTGGTAGAAATCCACGTGCGCGTTCTGCAAAAAGCACCATTTGCATGCACATCTTGTGGTTTTGCAGAAAACTTCATCCGCGTCTACCAAAAGATGCATGTGCATGCTTAAAACGCGTTTTCGAACAAATGCGTGCGCGGGTGCTAAAAAGAGCAGCATCGGCATGCTTAGCACGTCGTTTGGTAGAAATCCACGTGCGCGTTCTGCCAAAAGCACCATTTGCATGCACATCTTGTGGTTTTGCAGAAAATTTCATCCGCGTCTAACAAAAGATGCATGTGCATGCTTAAAACGCGTTTTCGCACAAATGCGTGCGCGGGTGCTAAAAAGAGCAGCATCGGCATGCTTAGCACGTCGTTTGGTAGAAATCCACGTGCGCGTTCTGCCAAAAGCACCATTTGCATGCACATCTTGTGGTTTTGCAGATAACTTCATCCGCGTCTACCAAAAGATGCATGTGCATGCTTAAAACGCGTTTTCGCACAAATGCGTGCGCGGGTGCTAAAAAGAGCAGCATCGACAAGCTTAGCACGTCGTTTGGTAGAAATCCACGTGCGCGTTCTGCAAAAAGCACCATTTGCATGCACATCTTGTGATTTTGCAGAAAACTTCGTCCGCGTCTACCAAAAGATGCATGTGCATGCTTAAAACGCGTTTTCGCACAAATGCGTGCGCGGGTGCTAAAAAGAGCAGCATCGGCATGCTTAGCACGTCGTTTGATAGAAATCCACGTGCGCGTTCTGCAAAAAGCACCATTTGCATGCACATCTTGTGGTTTTGCAGAAAACTTCATCCGCGTCTACCAAAAGATGCATGTGCATGCTTAAAACGCGTTTTCGCACAAATGCGTGCGCGGGTGCTATAAAGAGCAGCATCGGCATGCTTAGCACGTCGTTTGGTAGAAATCCACGTGCGCGTTCTGCCAAAAGCACCATTTGCATGCACATCTTGTGGTTTTGCAGAAAATTTCATCCGCGTCTAACAAAAGATGCATGTGCATGCTTAAAACGCGTTTTCGCACAAATCCGTGCGCGGGTGCTAAAAAGAGCAGCATCGGCATTCCACGTGCGCGTTCTGCAAAAAGCACCATTTGCATGCACATCTTGTGGTTTTGCAGAAAACTTCGTCCGCGTCTACCAAAAGATGCATGTGCATGCTTAAAACGCGTTTTCGCACAAATGCGTGCGCGGGTGCTAAAAAGAGCAGCATCGGCATGCTTAGCACGTCGTTTGGTAGAAATCCACGTGCGCGTTCTGCCAAAAGCACCATTTGCATGCACATCTTGTGGTTTTGCAGAAAATTTCATCCGCGTCTAACAAAAGATGCATGTGCATGCTTAAAACGCGTTTTCGCACAAATGCGTGCGCGGGTGCTAAAAAGAGCAGCATCGGCATGCTTAGCACGTCGTTTGGTAGAAATCCACGTGCGCGTTCTGCCAAAAGCACCATTTGCATGCACATCTTGTGGTTTTGCAGAAAACTTCATCCGCGTCTACCAAAAGATGCATGTGCATGCTTAAAACGCGTTTTCGCACAAATCCGTGCGCGGGTGCTAAAAAGAGCAGCATCGGCATGCTTAGCACGTCGTTTGGTAGAAATCCACGTGCGCGTTCTGCAAAAAGCACCATTTGCATGCACATCTTGTGGTTTTGCAGAAAACTTCATCCGCGTCTACCAAAAGATGCATGTGCATGCTTAGAACGCGTTTTCGCAAAAATGCGTGCGCGGGTGCTAAAAAGAGCAGCATCGGCATGCTTAGCACGTCGTTTGGTAGAAATCCACGAGCGCGTTCTGCAAAAAGCACCATTTGCATGCACATCTTGTGGTTTTGCAGAAAACTTCATCCGCGTCTACCAAAAGATGCATGTGCATGCTTAAAACGCGTTTTCGCACAAATGCGTGCGCGGGTGCTAAAAAGAGCAGCATCGGCATGCTTAGCACGTCGTTTGGTAGAAATCCACGTGCGCGTTCTGCCAAAAGCACCATTTGCATGCACATCTTGTGGTTTTGCAGATAACTTCATCCGCGTCTACCAAAAGATGCATGTGCATGCTTAAAACGCGTTTTCGCACAAATCCGTGCGCGGGTGCTAAAAAGAGCAGCATCGGCATGCTTAGCACGTCGTTTGGTAGAAATCCACGTGCGCGTTCTGCAAAAAGCACCATTTGCATGCACATCTTGTGGTTTTGCAGAAAACTTCATCCGCGTCTACCAAAAGATGCATGTGCATGCTTAAAACGCGTTTTCGCAAAAATGCGTGCGCGGGTGCTAAAAAGAGCAGCATCGGCATGCTTACCACGTCGTTTGGTAGAAATCCACGAGCGCGTTCTGCAAAAAGCACCATTTGCATGCACATCTTGTGGTTTTGCAGAAAACTTCATCCGCGTCTACCAAAAGATGCATGTGCATGCTTAAAACGCGTTTTCGCACAAATGCGTGCGCGGGTGCTAAAAAGAGCAGCATCGGCATGCTTAGCACGTCGTTTGGTAGAAATCCACGTGCGCGTTCTGCCAAAAGCACCATTTGCATGCACATCTTGTGGTTTTGCAGAAAACTTCATCCGCGTCTACCAAAAGATGCATGTGCATGCTTAAAACGCGTTTTCGCGCAAATCCGTGCGCGGGTGCTAAAAAGAGCAGCGTCGGCATGCTTAGCACGTCGTTTGGTAGAAATCCACGTGCGCGTTCTGCAAAAAGCACCATTTGCATGAACATCTTGTGGTTTTGCAGAAAACTTCATCCGCGTCTACCAAAAGATGCATGTGCATGCTTAAAACGCGTTTTCGCACAAATGCGTGCGCGGGTGCTAAAAAGAGCAGCATCGGCATGATTAGCACGTCGTTTCGTAGAAATCTACGTGCGCGTTCTGCCAAAAGCACCATTTGCATGCACATCTTGTGGTTTTGCAGAAAACTTCATCCGCGTCTACCAAAAGATGCATGTGCATGCTTAAAACGCGTTTTCGCACAAATGCGTGCGCGGGTGCTAAAAAGAGCAGCATCGGCATGCTTAGCACGTCGTTTGGTAGAAATCCACGTGCGCGTTCTGCAAAAAGCACCATTTGCATGCACATCTTGTGGTTTTGCAGAAAACTTCATCCGCGTCTACCAAAAGATGCATGTGCATGCTTAAAACGCGTTTTCGCACAAATGCGTGCGCGGGTGCTAAAAAGAGCAGCATCGGCATGCTTAGCACGTCGTTTGGTAGAAATCCACGTGCGCGTTCTGCCAAAAGCACCATTTGCATGCACATCTTGTGGTTTTGCAGAAAATTTCATCCGCGTCTAACAAAAGATGCATGTGCATGCTTAAAACGCGTTTTCGCACAAATGCGTGCGCGGGTGCTAAAAAGAGCAGCATCGGCATGCTTAGCACGTCGTTTGGTAGAAATCCACGTGCGCGTTCTGCCAAAAGCACCATTTGCATGCACATCTTGTGGTTTTGCAGATAACTTCATCCGCGTCTACCAAAAGATGCATGTGCATGCTTAAAACGCGTTTTCGCACAAATCCGTGCGCGGGTGCTAAAAAGAGCAGCATCGGCATGCTTAGCACGTCGTTTGGTAGAAATCCACGTGCGCGTTCTGCAAAAAGCACCATTTGCATGCACATCTTGTGGTTTTGCAGAAAACTTCATCCGCGTCTACCAAAAGATGCATGTGCATGCTTAAAACGCGTTTTCGCAAAAATGCGTGCGCGGGTGCTAAAAAGAGCAGCATCGGCATGCTTAGCACGTCGTTTGGTAGAAATCCACGAGCGCGTTCTGCAAAAAGCACCATTTGCATGCACATCTTGTGGTTTTGCAGAAAACTTCATCCGCGTCTACCAAAAGATGCATGTGCATGCTTAAAACGCGTTTTCGCACAAATGCGTGCGCGGGTGCTAAAAAGAGCAGCATCGGCATGATTAGCACGTCGTTTCGTAGAAATCTACGTGCGCGTTCTGCCAAAAGCACCATTTGCATGCACATCTTGTGGTTTTGCAGAAAACTTCATCCGCGTCTACCAAAAGATGCATGTGCATGCTTAAAACGCGTTTTCGCACAAATGCGTGCGCGGGTGCTAAAAAGAGCAGCATCGGCATGCTTAGCACGTCGTTTGGTAGAAATCCACGTGCGCGTTCTGCAAAAAGCACCATTTGCATGCACATCTTGTGGTTTTGCAGAAAACTTCATCCGCGTCTACCAAAAGATGCATGTGCATGCTTAAAACGCGTTTTCGCACAAATGCGTGCGCGGGGGTGCTAAAAAGAGCAGCATCGGCATGCTTAGCACGTCGTTTGGTAGAAATCCACGTGCGCGTTCTGCCAAAAGCACCATTTGCATGCACATCTTGTGGTTTTGCAGAAAATTTCATCCGCGTCTAACAAAAGATGCATGTGCATGCTTAAAACGCGTTTTCGCACAAATGCGTGCGCGGGTGCTAAAAAGAGCAGCATCGGCATGCTTAGCACGTCGTTTGGTAGAAATCCACGTGCGCGTTCTGCCAAAAGCACCATTTGCATGCACATCTTGTGGTTTTGCAGATAACTTCATCCGCGTCTACCAAAAGATGCATGTGCATGCTTAAAACGCGTTTTCGCACAAATCCGTGCGCGGGTGCTAAAAAGAGCAGCATCGGCATGCTTAGCACGTCGTTTGGTAGAAATCCACGTGCGCGTTCTGCAAAAAGCACCATTTGCATGCACATCTTGTGGTTTTGCAGAAAACTTCATCCGCGTCTACCAAAAGATGCATGTGCATGCTTAAAACGCGTTTTCGCAAAAATGCGTGCGCGGGTGCTAAAAAGAGCAGCATCGGCATGCTTAGCACGTCGTTTGGTAGAAATCCACGAGCGCGTTCTGCAAAAAGCACCATTTGCATGCACATCTTGTGGTTTTGCAGAAAACTTCATCCGCGTCTACCAAAAGATGCATGTGCATGCTTAAAACGCGTTTTCGCACAAATGCGTGCGCGGGTGCTAAAAAGAGCAGCATCGGCATGCTTAGCACGTCGTTTGGTAGAAATCCACGTGCGCGTTCTGCCAAAAGCACCATTTGCATGCACATCTTGTGGTTTTGCAGAAAACTTCATCCGCGTCTACCAAAAGATGCATGTGCATGCTTAAAACGCGTTTTCGCGCAAATCCGTGCGCGGGTGCTAAAAAGAGCAGCGTCGGCATGCTTAGCACGTCGTTTGGTAGAAATCCACGTGCGCGTTCTGCAAAAAGCACCATTTGCATGAACATCTTGTGGTTTTGCAGAAAACTTCATCCGCGTCTATCAAAAGATGCATGTGCATGCTTAAAACGCGTTTTCGCACAAATGCGTGCGCGGGTGCTAAAAAGAGCAGCATCGGCATGATTAGCACGTCGTTTCGTAGAAATCTACGTGCGCGTTCTGCCAAAAGCACCATTTGCATGCACATCTTGTGGTTTTGCAGAAAACTTCATCCGCGTCTACCAAAAGATGCATGTGCATGCTTAAAACGCGTTTTCGCACAAATGCGTGCGCGGGTGCTAAAAAGAGCAGCATCGGCATGCTTAGCACGTCGTTTGGTAGAAATCCACGTGCGCGTTCTGCCAAAAGCACCATTTGCATGCACATCTTGTGGTTTTGCAGAAAACTTCATCCGCGTCTACCAAAAGATGCATGTGCATGCTTAAAACGCGTTTTCGCACAAATCCGTGCGCGGGTTCTAAAAAGAGCAGCATCGGCATTCCACGTGCGCGTTCTGCAAAAAGCACCATTTGCATGCACATCTTGTGGTTTTGCAGAAAACTTCATCCGCGTCTACCAAAAGATGCATGTGCATGCTTAAAACGCGTTTTCGCACAAATGCGTGCGCGGGTGCTAAAAAGAGGAGCATCGGCATGCTTAGCACGTCGTTTGGTAGAAATCCACGAGCGCGTTCTGCAAAAAGCACCATTTGCATGCACATCTTGTGGTTTTGCAGAAAACTTCATCCGCGTCTACCAAAAGATGCATGTGCATGCTTAAAACGCGTTTTCGCACAAATGCGTGCGCGGGTGCTAAAAAGAGCAGCATCGGCATGCTTAGCACGTCGTTTGGTAGAAATCCACGTGCGCGTTCTGCCAAAAGCACCATTTGCATGCACATCTTGTGGTTTTGCAGAAAACTTCATCCGCGTCTACCAAAAGATGCATGTGCATGCTTAAAACGCGTTTTCGCGCAAATCCGTGCGCGGGTGCTAAAAAGAGCAGCATCGGCATGCTTAGCACGTCGTTTGGTAGAAATCCACGTGCGCGTTCTGCAAAAAGCACCATTTGCATGCACATCTTGTGGTTTTGCAGAAAACTTCATCCGCGTCTACCAAAAGATGCATGTACATGCTTAAAACGCGTTTTCGCACAAATGCGTGCGCGGGTGCTAAAAAGAGCAGCATCGGCATGCTTAGCACGTCGTTTGGTAGAAATCCACGTGCGCGTTCTGCAAAAAGCACCATTTGCATGCACATCTTGTGGTTTTGCAGAAAACTTCATCCGCGTCTACCAAAAGATGCATGTGCATGCTTAAAACGCGTTTTCGCACAAATGCGTGCGCGGGTGCTAAAAAGAGCAGCATCGGCATGCTTAGCACGTCGTTTGGTAGAAATCCACGTGCGCGTTCTGCAAAAAGCACCATTTGCATGCACATCTTGTGGTTTTGCAGAAAACTTCATCCGCGTCTACCAAAAGATGCATGTGCATGCTTAAAACGCGTTTTCGCACAAATGCGTGCGCGGGTGCTAAAAAGAGCAGCATCGGCATGCTTAGCACGTCGTTTGGTAGAAATCCACGTGCGCGTTCTGCAAAAAGCACCATTTGCATGCACATCTTGTGGTTGTGCAGAAAACTTCATCCGCGTCTACCAAAAGATGCATGTGCATGCTTAAAACGCGTTTTCGCACAAATGCGTGCGCGGGTGCTAAAAAGAGCAGCATCGGCATGCTTAGCACGTCGTTTGGTAGAAATCCACGTGCGCGTTCTGCAAAAAGCACCATTTGCATGCACATCTTGTGGTTTTGCAGAAAACTTCATCCGCGTCTACCAAAAGATGCATGTGCATGCTTAAAACGCGTTTTCGCACAAATGCGTGCGCGGGTGCTAAAAAGAGCAGCATCGGCATGCTTAGCACGTCGTTTGGTAGAAATCCACGAGCGCGTTCTGCAAAAAGCACCATTTGCATGCACATCTTGTGGTTTTGCAGAAAACTTCATCCGCGTCTACCAAAAGATGCATGTGCATGCTTAAAACGCGTTTTCGCACAAATGCGTGCGCGGGTGCTAAAAAGAGCAGCATCGGCATGCTTAGCACGTCGTTTGGTAGAAATCCACGTGCGCGTTCTGCCAAAAGCACCATTTGCATGCACATCTTGTGGTTTTGCAGAAAATTTCATCCCCGTCTACCAAAAGATGCATGTGCATGCTTAAAACGCGTTTTCGCACAAATCCGTGCGCGGGTGCTAAAAAGAGCAGCATCGGCATGCTTAGCACGTCGTTTGGTAGAAATCCACGTGCGCGTTCTGCAAAAAAGCACCATTTGCATGCACATCTTGTGGTTTTGCAGAAAACTTCATCCGCGTCTACCAAAAGATGCATGTGCATGCTTAAAACGCGTTTTCGCACAAATGCGTGCGCGGGTGCTAAAAAGAGCAGCATCGGCATGCTTAGCACGTCGTTTGGTAGAAATCCACGTGCGCGTTCTGCCAAAAGCACCATTTGCATGCACATCTTGTGGTTTTGCAGAAAACTTCATCCGCGTCTACCAAAAGATGCATGTGCATGCTTAAAACGCGTTTTCGCGCAAATTCGTGCGCGGGTGCTAAAAAGAGCAGCATCGGCATGCTTAGCACGTCGTTTGGTAGAAATCCACGTGCGCGTTCTGCAAAAAGCACCATTTGCATGCACATCTTGTGGTTTTGCAGAAAACTTCATCCGCGTCTACCAAAAGATGCATGTGCATGCTTAAAACGCGTTTTCGCACAAATGCGTGCGCGGGTGCTAAAAAGAGCAGCATCGGCATGCTTAGCACGTCGTTTGGTAGAAATCCACGTGCGCGTTCTGCAAAAAGCACCATTTGCATGCACATCTTGTGGTTTTGCAGAAAACTTCATCCGCGTCTACCAAAACATGCATGTGCATGCTTAAAACGCGTTTTCGCACAAATGCGTGCGCGGGTGCTAAAAAGAGCAGCATCGGCATGCTTAGCACGTCGTTTGGTAGAAATCCACGTGCGCGTTCTGCAAAAAGCACCATTTGCATGCACATCTTGTTTTGCAGAAAACTTCATCCGCGTCTACCAAAAGATGCATGTGCATGCTTAAAACGCGTTTTCGCACAAATGCGTGCGCGGGTGCTAAAAAGAGCAGCATCGGCATGCTTAGCACGTCGTTTGGTAGAAATCCACGTGCGCGTTCTGCAAAAAGCACCATTTGCATGCACATCTTGTGGTTTTGCAGAAAACTTCATCCGCGTCTACCAAAAGATGCATGTGCATGCTTAAAACGCGTTTTCGCACAAATGCGTGCGCTGGTGCTAAAAAGAGCAGCATCGGCATGCTTAGCACGTCGCTTGGTAGAAATCCACGTGCGCGTTCTGCCAAAAGCACCATTTGCATGCACATCTTGTGGTTTTGCAGAAAACTTCATCCGCGTCTACCAAAAGATGCATGTGCATGCTTAAAACGCGTTTTCGCACAAATGCGTGCGCGGGTGCTAAAAAGAGCAGCATCGGCATGCTTAGCACGTCGTTTGGTAGAAATCCACGTGCGCGTTCTGCAAAAAGCACCATTTGCATGCACATCTTGTGGTTTTGCAGAAAACTTCATCCGCGTCTACCAAAAGATGCATGTGCATGCTTAAAACGCGTTTTCGCACAAATGCGTGCGCGGGTGCTAAAAAGAGCAGCATCGGCATGCTTAGCACGTCGTTTGGTAGAAATCCACGAGCGCGTTCTGCAAAAAGCACCATTTGCATGCACATCTTGTGGTTTTGCAGAAAACTTCATCCGCGTCTACCAAAAGATGCATGTGCATGCTTAAAACGCGTTTTCGCACAAATGCGTGCGCGGGTGCTAAATAGAGCAGCATCGGCATGCTTAGCACGTCGTTTGGTAGAAATCCAGTGCGCGTTCTGCCAAAAGCACCATTTGCATGCACATCTTGTGGTTTTGCAGAAAACTTCATCCGCGTCTACCAAAAGATGCATGTGCATGCTTAAAACGCGTTTTCGCACAAATCCGTGCGCGGGTGCTAAAAAGAGCAGCATCGCCATGCTTAGCACGTCGTTTGGTAGAAATCCACGTGCGCGTTCTGCAAAAAGCACCATTTGCATGCACATCTTGTGGTTTTGCAGAAAACTTCATCCGCGTCTACCAAAAGATGCATGTGCATGCTTAAAACGCGTTTTCGCACAAATGCGTGCGCGGGTGCTAAAAAGAGCAGCATCGGCATGCTTAGCACGTCCTTTGGTAGAAATCCACGTGCGCGTTCTGCAAAAAGCACCATTTGCATGCACATCTTGTGGTTTTGCAGAAAACTTCATCCGCGTCTACCAAAAGATGCATGTGCATGCTTAAAACGCGTTTTCGCACAAATGCGTGCGCGGGTGCTAAAAAGAGCAGCATCGGCATGCTTAGCACGTCGTTTGGTAGAAATACACGTGCGCGTTCTGCAAAAAGCACCATTTGCATGCACATCTTGCGGTTTTGCAGAAAACTTCATCCGCGTCTACCAAAAGATGCATGTGCATGCTTAAAACGCGTTTTCGCACAAATGCGTGCGCGGGTGCTAAAAATAGCAGCATCGGCATGCTTAGCACGTCGTTTGGTAGAAATCCACGTGCGCGTTCTGCAAAAAGCACCATTTGCATGCACATCTTGTGGTTTTGCAGAAAACTTCATCCGCGTCTACCAAAAGATGCATGTGCATGCTTAAAACGCGTTTTCGCACAAATGCGTGCGCGGGTGCTAAAAAGAGCAGCATCGGCATGCTTAGCACGTCGTTTGGTAGAAATCCACGTGCGCGTTCTGCAAAAAGCACCATTTGCATGCACATCTTGTGGTTTTGTAGAAAACTTCATCCGCGTCTACCAAAAGATGCATGTGCATGCTTAAAACGCGTTTTCGCATAAATGCGTGCGCGGGTGCTAAAAAGAGCAGCATCGGCATGCTTAGCACGTCGTTTGGTAGAAATCCACGTGCGCGTTCTGCAAAAAGCACCATTTGCATGCACATCTTGTGGTTTTGCAGAAAACTTCATCCGCGTCTACCAAAAGATGCATGTGCATGCTTAAAACGCGTTTTCGCACAAATGCGTGCGCTGGTGCTAAAAAGAGCAGCATCGGCATGCTTAGCACGTCGCTTGGTAGAAATCCACGTGCGCGTTCTGCCAAAAGCACCATTTGCATGCACATCTTGTGGTTTTGCTGAAAACTTCATCCGCGTCTACCAAAAGATGCATGTGCATGCTTAAAACGCGTTTTCGCACAAATGCGTGCGCGGGTGCTAAAAAGAGCAGCATCGGCATGCTTAGCACGTCGTTTGGTAGAAATCCACGTGCGCGTTCTGCAAAAAGCACCATTTGCATGCACATCTTGTGGTTTTGCAGAAAACTTCATCCGCGTCTACCAAAGGATGCATGTGCATGCTTAAAACGCGTTTTCGCACAAATGCGTGCGCGGGTGCTAAAAAGAGCAGCATCGGCATGCTTAGCACGTCGTTTGGTAGAAATCCACGAGCGCGTTCTGCAAAAAGCACCATTTGCATGCACATCTTGTGGTTTTGCAGAAAACTTCATCCGCGTCTACCAAAAGATGCATGTGCATGCTTAAAACGCGTTTTCGCACAAATGCGTGCGCGGGTGCTAAAAAGAGCAGCATCGGCATGCTTAGCACGTCGTTTGGTAGAAATCCACGAGCGCGTTCTGCAAAAAGCACCATTTGCATGCACATCTTGTGGTTTTGCAGAAAACTTCATCCGCGTCTACCAAAAGATGCATGTGCATGCTTAAAACGCGTTTTCGCACAAATGCGTGCGCGGGTGCTAAATAGAGCAGCATCGGCATGCTTAGCACGTCGTTTGGTAGAAATCCAGTGCGCGTTCTGCCAAAAGCACCATTTGCATGCACATCTTGTGGTTTTGCAGAAAACTTCATCCGCGTCTACCAAAAGATGCATGTGCATGCTTAAAACGCGTTTTCGCACAAATCCGTGCGCGGGTGCTAAAAAGAGCAGCATCGCCATGCTTAGCACGTCGTTTGGTAGAAATCCACGTGCGCGTTCTGCAAAAAGCACCATTTGCATGCACATCTTGTGGTTTTGCAGAAAACTTCATCCGCGTCTACCAAAAGATGCATGTGCATGCTTAAAACGCGTTTTCGCACAAATGCGTGCGCGGGTGCTAAAAAGAGCAGCATCGGCATGCTTAGCACGTTCTTTGGTAGAAATCCACGTGCGCGTTCTGCAAAAAGCACCATTTGCATGCACATCTTGTGGTTTTGCAGAAAACTTCATCCGCGTCTACCAAAAGATGCATGTGCATGCTTAAAACGCGTTTTCGCACAAATGCGTGCGCGGGTGCTAAAAAGAGCAGCATCGGCATGCTTAGCACGTCGTTTGGTAGAAATACACGTGCGCGTTCTGCAAAAAGCACCATTTGCATGCACATCTTGCGGTTTTGCAGAAAACTTCATCCGCGTCTACCAAAAGATGCATGTGCATGCTTAAAACGCGTTTTCGCACAAATGCGTGCGCGGGTGCTAAAAATAGCAGCATCGGCATGCTTAGCACGTCGTTTGGTAGAAATCCACGTGCGCGTTCTGCAAAAAGCACCATTTGCATGCACATCTTGTGGTTTTGCAGAAAACTTCATCCGCGTCTACCAAAAGATGCATGTGCATGCTTAAAACGCGTTTTCGCACAAATGCGTGCGCGGGTGCTAAAAAGAGCAGCATCGGCATGCTTAGCACGTCGTTTGGTAGAAATCCACGTGCGCGTTCTGCAAAAAGCACCATTTGCATGCACATCTTGTGGTTTTGTAGAAAACTTCATCCGCGTCTACCAAAAGATGCATGTGCATGCTTAAAACGCGTTTTCGCACAAATCCGTGCGCCGGTGCTAAAAAGAGCAGCATCGGCATGCTTAGCACGTCGTTTGGTAGAAATCCACGTGCGCGTTCTGCAAAAAGCACCATTTGCATGCACATCTTGTGGTTTTGCAGAAAACTTCATCCGCGTCTACCAAAAGATGCATGTGCATGCTTAAAACGCGTTTTCGCACAAATGCGTGCGCGGGTGCTAAAAAAAGCAGCATCGGCATGCTTAGCACGTCGTTTGGTAGAAATCCACGTGCGCGTTCTGCCAAAAGCACCATTTGCATGCACATCTTGTGGTTTTGCAGAAAACTTCATCCGCGTCTACCAAAAGATGCATGTGCATGCTTAAAACGCGTTTTCGCACAAATGCGTGCGCGGGTGCTAAAAAGAGCAGCATCGGCATGCTTAGCACGTCGTTTGGTAGAAATCCACGTGCGCGTTCTGCCAAAAGCACCATTTGCATGCACATCTTGTGGTTTTGCAGAAAACTTCATCCGCGTCTACCAAAAGATGCATGTGCATGCTTAAAACGCGTTTTCGCGCAAATTCGTGCGCGGGTGCTAAAAAGAGCAGCATCGGCATGCTTAGCACGTCGTTTGGTAGAAATCCACGTGCGCGTTCTGCAAAAAGCACCATTTGCATGCACATCTTGTGGTTTTGCAGAAAACTTCATCCGCGTCTACCAAAAGATGCATGTGCATGCTTAAAACGCGTTTTCGCACAAATGCGTGCGCGGGTGCTAAAAAGAGCAGCATCGGCATGCTTAGCACGTCGTTTGGTAGAAATCCACGTGCGCGTTCTGCAAAAAGCACCATTTGCATGCACATCTTGTGGTTTTGCAGAAAACTTCATCCGCGTCTACCAAAAGATGCATGTGCATGCTTAAAACGCGTTTTCGCACAAATCCGTGCGCGGGTGCTAAAAAGAGCAGCATCGGCATGCTTAGCACGTCGTTTGGTAGAAATCCACGTGCGCGTTCTGCAAAAAGCACCATTTGCATGCACATCTTGTGGTTTTGCAGAAAACTTCATCCGCGTCTACCAAAAGATGCATGTGCATGCTTAAAACGCGTTTTCGCACAAATGCGTGCGCGGGTGCTAAAAAAAGCAGCATCGGCATGCTTAGCACGTCGTTTGGTAGAAATCCACGTGCGCGTTCTGCCAAAAGCACCATTTGCATGCACATCTTGTGGTTTTGCAGAAAACTTCATCCGCGTCTACCAAAAGATGCATGTGCATGCTTAAAACGCGTTTTCGCACAAATGCGTGCGCGGGTGCTAAAAAGAGCAGCATCGGCATGCTTAGCACGTCGTTTGGTAGAAATCCACGAGCGCGTTCTGCAAAAAGCACCATTTGCATGCACATCTTGTGGTTTTGCAGAAAACTTCATCCGCGCCTACCAAAAGATGCATGTGCATGCTTAAAACGCGTTTTCGCACAAATGCGTGCGCGGGTGCTAAAAACAGCAGCATCGGCATGCTTAGCACGTCGTTTGGTAGAAATCCACGTGCGCGTTCTGCCAAAAGCACCATTTGCATGCACATCTTGTGGTTTTGCAGAAAAGTTCATCCGCGTCTACAAAAAGATGCATGTGCATGCTTAAAACGCGTTTTCGCGCAAATGCGTGCGCGGGTGCTAAAAAGAGCAGCATCGGCATGCTTAGCACGTCATTTTGTAGAAATCCACGTGCGCGTTCTGCAAAAAGCACCATTTGCATGCACATCTTGTGGTTTTGCAGAAAACTTCATCCGCGTCTACCAAAAGATGCATGTGCATGCTTAAAACGCGTTTTCGCACAAATGCGTGCGCGGGTGCTAAAAAGAGCAGCATCGGCATGCTTAGCACGTCGTTTGGTAGAAATCCACGTGCGCGTTCTGCAAAAAGCACCATTTGCATGCACATCTTGTGGTTTTGCAGAAAACTTCATCCGCGTCTACCAAAAGATGCATGTGCATGCTTAAAACGCGTTTTCGCACAAATGCGTGCGCGGGTGCTAAAAAGAGCAGCATCGGCATGCTTAGCACGTCGTTTGGTAGAAATCCACGTGCGCGTTCTGCAAAAAGCACCATTTGCATGCACATCTTGTGGTTTTGCAGAAAACTTCATCCGCGTCTACCAAAAGATGCATGTGCATGCTTAAAACGCGTTTTCGCATAAATGCGTGCGCGGGTGCTAAAAAGAGCAGCATCGGCATGCTTAGCACGTCGTTTGGTAGAAATCCACGTGCGCGTTCTGCAAAAAGCACCATTTGCATGCACATCTTGTGGTTTTGCAGAAAACTTCATCCGCGTCTACCAAAAGATGCATGTGCATGCTTAAAACGCGTTTTCGCACAAATGCGTGCGCTGGTGCTAAAAAGAGCAGCATCGGCATGCTTAGCACGTCGCTTGGTAGAAATCCACGTGCGCGTTCTGCCAAAAGCACCATTTGCATGCACATCTTGTGGTTTTGCTGAAAACTTCATCCGCGTCTACCAAAAGATGCATGTGCATGCTTAAAACGCGTTTTCGCACAAATGCGTGCGCGGGTGCTAAAAAGAGCAGCATCGGCATGCTTAGCACGTCGTTTGGTAGAAATCCACGTGCGCGTTCTGCAAAAAGCACCATTTGCATGCACATCTTGTGGTTTTGCAGAAAACTTCATCCGCGTCTACCAAAGGATGCATGTGCATGCTTAAAACGCGTTTTCGCACAAATGCGTGCGCGGGTGCTAAAAAGAGCAGCATCGGCATGCTTAGCACGTCGTTTGGTAGAAATCCACGAGCGCGTTCTGCAAAAAGCACCATTTGCATGCACATCTTGTGGTTTTGCAGAAAACTTCATCCGCGTCTACCAAAAGATGCATGTGCATGCTTAAAACGCGTTTTCGCGCAAATTCGTGCGCGGGTGCTAAAAAGAGCAGCATCGGCATGCTTAGCACGTCGTTTGGTAGAAATCCACGTGCGCGTTCTGCAAAAAGCACCATTTGCATGCACATCTTGTGGTTTTGCAGAAAACTTCATCCGCGTCTACCAAAAGATGCATGTGCATGCTTAAAACGCGTTTTCGCACAAATGCGTGCGCGGGTGCTAAAAAGAGCAGCATCGGCATGCTTAGCACGTCGTTTGGTAGAAATCCACGTGCGCGTTCTGCAAAAAGCACCATTTGCATGCACATCTTGTGGTTTTGCAGAAAACTTCATCCGCGTCTACCAAAAGATGCATGTGCATGCTTAAAACGCGTTTTCGCACAAATGCGTGCGCGGGTGCTAAAAAGAGCAGCATCGGCATGCTTAGCACGTCGTTTGGTAGAAATCCACGTGCGCGTTCTGCAAAAAGCACCATTTGCATGCACATCTTGTTGTTTTGCAGAAAACTTCATCCGCGTCTACCAAAAGATGCATGTGCATGCTTAAAACGCGTTTTCGCACAAATGCGTGCGCGGGTGCTAAAAAGAGCAGCATCGGCATGCTTAGCACGTCGTTTGGTAGAAATCCACGTGCGCGTTCTGCAAAAAGCACCATTTGCATGCACATCTTGTGGTTTTGCAGAAAACTTCATCCGCGTCTACCAAAAGATGCATGTGCATGCTTAAAACGCGTTTTCGCACAAATGCGTGCGCTGGTGCTAAAAAGAGCAGCATCGGCATGCTTAGCACGTCGCTTGGTAGAAATCCACGTGCGCGTTCTGCCAAAAGCACCATTTGCATGCACATCTTGTGGTTTTGCAGAAAACTTCATCCGCGTCTACCAAAAGATGCATGTGCATGCTTAAAACGCGTTTTCGCACAAATGCGTGCGCGGGTGCTAAAAAGAGCAGCATCGGCATGCTTAGCACGTCGTTTGGTAGAAATCCACGTGCGCGTTCTGCAAAAAGCACCATTTGCATGCACATCTTGTGGTTTTGCAGAAAACTTCATCCGCGTCTACCAAAAGATGCATGTGCATGCTTAAAACGCGTTTTCGCACAAATGCGTGCGCGGGTGCTAAAAAGAGCAGCATCGGCATGCTTAGCACGTCGTTTGGTAGAAATCCACGAGCGCGTTCTGCAAAAAGCACCATTTGCATGCACATCTTGTGGTTTTGCAGAAAACTTCATCCGCGTCTACCAAAAGATGCATGTGCATGCTTAAAACGCGTTTTCGCACAAATGCGTGCGCGGGTGCTAAATAGAGCAGCATCGGCATGCTTAGCACGTCGTTTGGTAGAAATCCAGTGCGCGTTCTGCCAAAAGCACCATTTGCATGCACATCTTGTGGTTTTGCAGAAAACTTCATCCGCGTCTACCAAAAGATGCATGTGCATGCTTAAAACGCGTTTTCGCACAAATCCGTGCGCGGGTGCTAAAAAGAGCAGCATCGCCATGCTTAGCACGTCGTTTGGTAGAAATCCACGTGCGCGTTCTGCAAAAAGCACCATTTGCATGCACATCTTGTGGTTTTGCAGAAAACTTCATCCGCGTCTACCAAAAGATGCATGTGCATGCTTAAAACGCGTTTTCGCACAAATGCGTGCGCGGGTGCTAAAAAGAGCAGCATCCCCTACTAGAAAATCCTATTTGTTTTCAAACGGGTTTCATCAAATAGGGTTATGGAACGGGACCCCGTTTGATCCTGTTCAGTCCTGACCTGTTTAAATCCTGTTTATTCCTGTTTAAACCTGACCCGTTTAAATCCAGTTTAAACCTGACCTGTTTAAATCCTGTTTGATCCTGACCCGTTTAAATCCTGTTTAATCCTGACCCGTTTAATCCCGTCCTATCTAACCCAGACCCGTTTGCCCCTGTTCAGACCTATATTTTGCTACATTCATACCTGGTCCTTTCAGAATGGATTGATGTTGCTTAATATAATTTACTCTTAAACCTATTTTGTACATTTGTGTATTTGCGATCAGCATTGAAGAGAAGTAGATCTGCATTATGTTTGCAACAAGAATGCCACTTTCACATGTAGGTTTGCCTGGTACATTGCTTGATACGAAGATAAACACAATTTTCGGCATAAATTGATTAGCACTACCAACACTGATGTGATACATCATGAACAAGTTTTGTATGACCCACGAGTACGTTCTCTATGTATGACCTACAAGAAAATGCACCCTGAAGAAGACTGTACCTCATTTTCATATTTACTACTAGTATGCAAATGTAATTCTTGCAGATTTAGTATTTGTTCGATTACTTGTACTCGTTTTAATGCAGTGCTTTTTGTTGTAATGGTTTGTTCACAAATCCACAGTAAAGCGTAATTTTGGGGTGAAAAATGTCAGGCAAAGTATTGGCATGTACTTGTAAGTGAAAAAGACAAGTATACTTTACGTAGGTATTTCTGTACACCAACTTGAGCTTTCATTAAGCCTGAAGTCATCCGGCTTAAAAAAAAGCATGTCATAAATGTCCCAAGCACTGTTTATTGGACCTTCTAACGGTATTTCGATGCATCCAGTCTGCCGAGAGAAGACCGCTGGAGTGGGTTGCTTGGGTGAGAGCGAGCAGGGCACCTGAAAAAGTAAAGCCAATAATTTATCTTGACTCATGCAACAGGTTGGCACATAGGCAAATTCGTCTATGTTCCCACAGATAAGAAAGGTTCAGCATTCCGGTCATAGGAGATAATGAATAAATCTTATTGAAAAATATGTGGTTTCATGCAATGCCTATGTTTCAAGGGAACATGGAGTACTGTGGGAGAATAAGCTGTCATAATTAGCAGGCGATTGAAGCAAGTGTTATAGGAAAAAGATCGTTTGATTAGCAATAATTACTAGTATTGAAGCAACAGAATACAAACATGAAATACCTTTAAAAACAACACCGACAGGTTGAGATAATAAATTATTCAGAAACTAAACCCTTCTGCCAGCAAAATACCGTAGTGTACTGGCTTTGACATTGCGCTGCTCAGGCAGAGGGCGTGGGATTGAATCCCGGCCACAATGGCTGCATTTAGATGGCAGGGAAATGCCAAAACCCCTATGTAAGGTCTATTGGGTACACGTTAAAGGAGACTAGGGATCCCGCCAACTTGAAGTTATAAAAACCGGGGTAAATTTCAAGATAAGCAAACTCACAAAAGTAGAAGGCCCTGGCCATGCGAAGACCATATAAAGCCTTTTAAGGTAGGTGCCAGCAGCCGCAAAATTTCTTGCAAAAGCGAAATATAGCAGAAGCGGTATTTTTCCGTAGATCACTTTTGCAAGGTATTTTACAACTTGACACCCGACATGTTGGGCATCTACGGGCAACAGCAATTCTTGCACAGATCATAGCAAACACTGTTGCACCTAGGTATACATAGACACATAGGTATAGGTACAGTCGCCGACTGATTTTCCGGACTCCGAAAATTCGGACTTGATTACTCGGTCTGCTTCACGGCACCGCCATTCTCCCCATGGACCATAATGTATAACAACTTCCGAAAGTTCGGTCGCCTTGCAACCTCTCGTCTGATTTTTCGGACACTCCTTGAGCCAACTTGATCGAGAGCACCATGCACCGACTCTGACCGTTGCATGGTTCTACTTGCTGAACGACATTTTTGTTTTGAACGGAGCCTCCTTGCTGCCCCACGAAGTGGCGCTACTGCGAATCCCTGCTCATCATCATCGTCTCTGCCTGGTTTGTAGCTACAGCAGTTCCGGTCTCAGCTTAGTATGCCATGTCAAGACAATCCAGCAGCTGATTTGTTTGTTTCTTCGTGCACGACGCTGCGAGTAGGCCAGGTTTTTTGTTTGTGCAACTGATGTCGGCGTGACGATGTTTGATGAAGCAAGATGGGCCAATTCATTCCACTAATATCTAGAATAGCTACCTGTAAGCACCACCTACCTTTCAACAACATTTGCAAAGCAAAAAACCTCATCCTGAAAAGTCTGCACATGACGACATCGGTAGCATCATCAGCGTGGGGCCTCAAGATAATTCGGCAAGCCAAGAAATTACTGACAGCACGAGTGCAAGCATGCCAACAGGAAATCAGTGGCTGAATAATGCACCTTCTACCAATTGGTAGACAGTGCATTTTCGCAAAGCCCTAACTATAGCAGATCATTGTTCAGGAGTTCCCGAATGCACAACTCATTTTCACACAGACTCTAGGGAAGCACCTCTGCACAGTTGCAAGAAAAAAAGCTAGATGCCCCAAGAGAAATGAGCCCACTCAAGCCGTGGAAGTTGTGTTTACCTTGTCTTCCTACAACTACTCAAAACCTAGGACTGCTGTTTTGCACAAGGGAACAAACGTCAACATTGGTGCCTCGCCCAACACAAGTGGTCTGCGCTGTAGAAGGTGCCATAAGTCAGCCCACAGATGAGGCCCACACCAGTGCTGTCAGTGTGCTGTACAAATTGCAGAAGCACAGCCTACAAGCTTGTCTGCCTTAGTGTGATCGCACCAATGAACGAAAACTAACGAATCAAGTTTGTTTCGTGCCGAGAACAGTTGCCTCATGTTGGCTTGGTTTGTTGTGTAGGCATGTAAATAATGAAAAGGCCTGCATCACTATCTCTGAAAAAAAATCATGTAACAAAGCACGTACAGTACACAGGTGCAGTGTCTATCATATACCATTTCCTGCAGTAGAGGCTACATCGGATAAACCGGCCAATGTATAAATGACTGGCAGCGTGACCAAGCAAACTTGATGCATGGGTCAGTTAGCAGTGGTAGTGCACTGCTCTCGGCGCACATGCACCTATGTTTGAAAGCTGCTTGATCGTGACAAAATATAAAGACAAAAGCGCTGGAGAGATATCTGAGGCTTTTCTTATATGTATGACGAGGAACCTAGCGCTAGCTCCCCATGCAGAGAATTACTAGACAGTGAGACTGCTTCTTATCATTGTAAAACAAGTGTCACGCTCACCATGTTTCTGTGCGAACAGCATGTATTCAGATCTATTCTCCCCCTTTCACCTTTTGCACAATATCACTGTGCGAGCAATAATACTGAACTGTTAGTAGCACTCTGTCCTGTTGCCTCCTTTCTTTCCTTGTGAATTGTGTGCTAAATAAGGCTTTTTTTGGTGAACGAGTGCTAGTTTAACGCATAAACTAGCGCCATGGCACTTTGCAATAAAGGACTGTTATAATTCTCTAAAAATTTGTCCATGCAGAACAGTGTCAAAAGAACACCTTAAAGAAAGAACATGAGTGTATCTATCATAAAGACAAATCCTTGTCTTTTTTCCTTAACATAATTTTCAATACCGATATTGAAGTACAAGCTCACCATATTATATCACCTTGTCAATGAAGCAAGGCACAATGGTGCCCAACTGTCGCGGGACCAACATGGATGTGGAGATCAGCGCAGATCAGCAACATAGCATGGTCTGCTTACACTTCTTCTCCAGGTCCAGCCATACCTACAGCAGCTATAAAACAAATGAGCTTAGAATCACAAGCGAAACAATATAAAAAGTGACACTGAACAAAGCAACTTTCGTTAAGCATAAATAGGATCGAAATGCTGACATTATGCCCATAAGTAACTTCACTTTGAGCAACAAAGCATCCAATTTAAGAAAGATTATATGTATCAGCTATCTATGTGAGAAAGATTAATCGAACGCCCTCTATTTGCCATACCCCTCCCCTTATGCATGGATGTCTCCCTGACTGAGTGAGCTGATCCCAGGTATAGTGTAATTAAAGGTTGTCACTTGGTGGGCCAATCCCGATACCATTGCATGACTTGTACAATAATTTTAATGTGTTGTAATGCTGGCCATCCTGCAGGCACTGCAACATTATAGCACCCATAAGGCTAATGGTATTACCTGATAAGGTTAACTAATAGGTGTCCCCAGAAGCATAACTCGGCATGTATACTCGGAGGCCATTATTATAAGAGAAGCAATGGCAGAGGTGAAGCTTTATCCTGAGCCACATGCAAAATGGCCGAGCACGCCCAGCTTCTGGTTACATTCTCACTTGTGACCACTGCAACAGGCTGACTGACATGCGTAACCAGCAGTTTGTAGGACCACATTTTCATACCCTGCAATTTGTTTTACATCTGAAGAGATCAGCCTCAAGCTCCATGATGCGCTGCACTCGAGAAGCATTATAAACTGGCAACATTTAAATGCTATGCTGCATGGTTTGTTGCATGCTTTAGGAATTTACTTATTATACACATAGCTCATAGGCTCCAGTTGGAGTATTGCATGAGGTGGCAAGAAAACAAATTCTGAACAAGGAGAACATTCAACAAAACAAGTCAGACCAAAGAAGAAAAAATAACATACTCTCCTAATGGGACTATGTATCTGGCAGTTAGCTTCTAAAAAAGACAATTAGGAATCTTTTACTACTGGTAGCGCTTTAGGGGATGGAATGTAGAATTCCAAGCTTCATACACTTTTAAGCCACCTTTCGTGGCTTTTTGTTTTGAACTCCTATTCTCTGTACTATTATAGAAATGAATACCCCCTCCAAAATAAAACAAAGAAAAACATGTAATGCACAGTAATGTAACACAATAATGTAATGCACAACAGTGAATACTTAGAAAAATGTAATTAAGAACAAGGAGTCTATGTGGGCACAGATGTTAGAAGTCTACATGAAAGCATAATAATAGAGGTGGGCAAAGCATTTATGCTTTTGTCGGGCAAGCTGCAGGAAGACATACAGGTAAAGCATGCCTCACAACACAGTCCCTAAAAATATCTGTCACAATACAGTGAGTAGGTATATCATGCATATCTACAATAGCTCCTAATTATATTTAATTCAGAGGGGGCTACCTATGTAACTTGATCAAACTGAAGGTGGGCCAAATTCTAAATATACGATTCAAGTAGACAGAAAATGGACGTTATGAAAATGCATCTACAGCAAAAGTGTTGTACATTATTGTTGTACATTATGTCATACCTGCCAACCTGTGAACATAATATTTTGTAAAAATGCTGCAGACACTAAATTCTTTGTTGGGGACATAGCACACATTATTTTAAAGCTTGCTCTCAGCACCCCCATTGTTGCATACACACACACATTATTAATAAAGGGAAAATCGCACATCTACCCGCTCGTAGCAATTGCTACAAAAGAAACCCGTACGGATTCCTCGAAAGGAAAGCCTCACAATTGAAAAAAAGAAACCGTCCAGGTCTGGGACTCAAACATGGGACCACCGCCTTTCCGGGACAGCCGCTTTACCATCTAAGATAACCAGGCGGCTAGCAGATGGCCGGGCCAAGTCGAATTTGTCGACAACATGAAGCAAAGGCAAGGGTCTGACGTAATAGTTCTGCGGAAATGCGCAAGGTGTAGAGAAGTAATTAATAAAGGAGAAAAAAATATTATGTCAAACCCTTGCTTTTGCTTCGCGTTGTCAAGTAATTCGACTTCGCCCTGCCATGTGCTAGCCAGCTGGTTATCTCAGATGGTAGAGTGGCTGCCTCGGAAAGGCGGTAGTCCCGGGTTCGAGTCCCGGACCAGGACGAATTTTTCTTCAACTGTGCGGCTTTCCTTTTGAGGAACACATACAGGTTTCCTTTGTTGGAAATGGTACGAGCGGGTGGATGTCTGATTTTCCCTTTATTAATTACTTCTCTCCACCTCGTGTGTTTGCGCAGAACTATTACGTCACACACACATTATCAACCATTATTTAACTTGTCGTGCAGCACGAAAAGCAGCAGCGAACTTGAAACCAGTAACTGACAACATTTTTTTTAGATTACAGAGCTTTACGCTGCTTCAGGAATTTATCTGACTAAACTTCCTAAAAGCACGTGCCCCTCTGATGTTCTCGTTAGAGATATTGCATCGCTAATAATAAAGCAGTACAAGTACCATTATAATTAATTTTTTACATGCATTTTAACAATGTCATACCGTCAATCTCTCAACAGCTTTAAAACATCTTAACCAACACAACTTCATTGTCTTTCTAAAATGACATTAATAAAATTGTAAAATGAGCCCACATTTGTAAACCCACGAAAAATTCAGGAGTTTCCAAACATGGATGATACCAACAAAATCTGCAGCTCTTGTAAGTGGCAGCAACTGCTTTGCACACACCTTGTCACAGCATGCACATCAGGTACTTTTCCGTGCTGTTGAGGCTGCAGAAGTGCCGCAGGTGCATATGTGGAGGTGCCTCTGGTTCACAAAATCTTGCCATCCCTAAACAATAATAAATACTTATTTATTGTAATCCCTGCTGAAACCGCAAACTTGTGATATAAAAAGATCACGTCATATTTTGAAAAAAGTCTCATACAACCAGTTACATGAAACTGCAACTGGTTGTGCAAATATCTGATTGTAACATCACAGGCGGTTAAATAACACGTAAATCGAACTGTAGAGAACATGAATCTACTATGAAAAGGTTCACACAAACGTACAGCTGTATAACGTGAAATGTGAATTGTACTATCAAAAAATTCCTTAGGACATGAAAAGCGTTCCAAAACCTAACTTGTCTATGCGGCGCAACAAAGCACTGCTCCCAAAGGACGATGCGCTTAAAATTACAACAGACCACCTCATTTCTGGAGAGACAATACAGAAAAGAGAAAGATTTTTCGATTAAAAAGAAACATTGCTTACGTAATTTCGGCTTCCCTGCTAGATCGGAATCCTTTACAAGTACACGAAAACACACAGGACACTAATACACGTCATCTGACGACACACTATAAACAGAAGAATTTCCATACAAGCTAAAAATCTGGCCATGCGTCGACGAAGAAATCGGGTGCTATCTCGCGCAGCTGTTAGCTGTGACGACGACACATCGACGTACTACTTCTAGAAATGACTATACCATTTCTTAATGAAAAATTATGTACACAAACAGTAACTTTCTTTGCTTGAATTTTTGTGCCCATTTAGATCAAAGAACCACCCGCGCTAGCGTGCTTCATAGGTGAAAGTAAATAAACCACAGATAGAGTTGTTGGTAACATGAATACGTTTTAGGGCAATTTCCATGGAACTTTTTGCTAAATGTGCACTGCGACATGAAGAACAACCATTTGAAAAGCACATTTATAATTCTTGCTGCTTTACAAATCCGGATCCGGTTGTTGTACGGATCTTGCGATACGTACAACAACGCACACTTCACGAACCATAGATAGGAAGAATGCGCGCAAGCGCCGGACTTACCTTTCTAGGCGTACTCGGAAAACGCTCCTTTTAGCGTCACAGGTGCCGCGGCATCGACTGCACCAACGGTCCTTCCGGCGCACACACTGTTGAATTGCGGATCAACTACAGGACGTAAGAGCACAACTTTCACCAAATTCTTCCGTACAGCGCGATACGATGCGACAGTGCCAGAGGAGGAGATCCTGTTCATGAGACCGGAACAAAGGAAGCGCGAAGGGTCATATCTTCGACATCGGCGCACCACACGAAGGATACTGCGGGCTACATTACGCGGTCCCAGGGGTTTTGTGATTCTCAATGCATACAAAATGCACCACAATTTCTCTCGGCACAGCGTACACACGATTAAACAACTACATCGGACGGCGTCAATGCAGCAAGCACTCACATGTGGCGACAACTGAGGACGGCAAAATAATATCACCTGTAACTTTACCGGCGCTACCTGTGCTGCCATCTGTAGGCCGCCACCGAAAGCGACCGTGCTTTCGGTGATCTTATGGATGGTGACGGCGTTGTATTTCGATGTTATGCGAGTCGTACAGCGTCTTGTACGACGTGTTTCAGCAACGTTGCTTTTAATAGAGAGGACAGCAATCTGCGTATACGCCGTATAGACGTCTCACCCACTTGAAAAACACAACAGCAAATTTTCAGTCTGTCGTATTTTGGGACGTTGTGACTGTCGTTCTGTTCTCTGTAGTGTGACGCCCTGTAGTCGAAAATTCTGTAGTTCCTGATCAATATTTGATTAAAAATTGACAGAGGTCATTTTAAGGTTATGTAAAATTAATAATACGAAATAAAATAAAAAATAAAAGTAGAAAAAAAAATGCCTTTTGCCTAGGATTCGAACTTTGGACCTGACGGTTCCGAGACAAGCATCTTACCACTGCACCAAGCCGAACATCACTGCTGGCGTATGTTGAAGCTATGTCAAGAGTGTAAATTGCTGTCTGGGTTGCTGTTTACATTTGCATTTTAAAAGCCACGATGCGCTTTCACTTCACCGCGTCAACTGCCGCATCTCTAGATGAGCAAAAGTGTTGTTACCATCGACAGGTACATCGTGGAGTGCTAGACCATCGATTTTGCTGTAACGATATCCATATTTCATACGAAATTCAGAAACAGACAACGGTGACCGGGGACACTGAGGGTTGTTACTGCTAATTTCGACAGTTGTCTCTTGCTCTTTACACTTTTGAGCTCGCATATAATTCGTGTGTTCAATACAATATAGCTACATAAACACTCGTGGGTGAGTCTTCATCTCGACAGAATACTGGCTTCTCACGGCAGCGCTGTACCAGATTAATGAGACCCGAGCGAGACAGCTTTTCACGCAACTTTGTGGAACAATCCAAAACTTCTTTCCCGCTTCGCATATGCTTGTGCAATATTTCTGGGAAATTAACTAATGTGTCAGTGTAACCGCACATGTAAGTCCACAGGCCTGTGTGCCCCATCTTACCAAATAAAACAAAGCGGATACGCAGCCATTCCCGCAGATGGTATGATTTTGATCAGCGGCCGATTTTGAGGAGGCCGGTAGGGCGTTGCTGGTGCCGCGTCGTCACGGCACAATTATAACAATTGGCAACGTCGACTTTAATGCCGGCGTCGGTGCTATCAGTACTGCCGGCTCCAAAGAAGCACGATTGAATACCGCGCAAGAAAAAAAGTACAGTGTACACCACCGCTGCGAAGCTGACATTTTAAAGGGCCGCGACGGAAAGTGCTTCTGTTGCGACTTCAGAACTCTTGGCCGTCGCGACCGAATGTTTCTGTTGCGACGTCAGAATCGCTGTCGTAACGTCAGAAATGTCTGTCGCAACTTCAGAAACGTTAGGAACTTCTGTCGTACAACAGAAATTGCTGTAGTTGCAGCAGGAATTCCTGTGTCTTTTTCAACTGGGCAGGACCGGGAATCGGTTTGAAATTCGCAGCTAGCATATCGCAGTTTGGTCTGTGAATGTTCCGAGGTGGTCACGCAATTTCTGTAGAGCTTGATAATGGCCCCAATTTAGCACTAGGGGCTAAATTGTCAGGATGTCGAACAATAAAAAGTTCCTCCCCAGTTCTATTCAAGCATTAAACTCGTATGCATGATACCATCCAGTATGGTTGCCACAAAGCTCCAGAATAAACCAGCTTTTGTGCCAAACAGGCGACCCTATATGGTGCTACTGTGTCCAGTATAAGCCAGTTTAGTTGCAAACAGGGCCCCTGTTAAGACCCATTTCTGCTTGAACTGGTCGTGCCTATACCTGCTTGCATGCCAAACGGGACCCCGCTCAGCCCTGTTCATGTGTGAACTGGTCCAGTTTATACCTGTTTGCATGCCAAACGGGACCCCATCCAGACCTGTTCGTGTGTAAACTGGTCCAGTTTATACCTGTTTGCATGCCAAACGGGACCCCGTTCAAACCTGTTCGTGTGTAAACTGGTCCTGTTTATACCTGTTTGTTGCTAAACAGGTCCCTGTTAAAACCAGTTTAAACCTGTATAACCCAGTTTGAATTTAAATAGGATTTTCCAATAGGGTCGGCATGCTTAGCACGTCCTTTGGTAGAAATCCACGTGCGCGTTCTGCAAAAAGCACCATTTGCATGCACATCTTGTGGTTTTGCAGAAAACTTCATCCGCGTCTACCAAAAGATGCATGTGCATGCTTAAAACGCGTTTTCGCACAAATGCGTGCGCGGGTGCTAAAAAGAGCAGCATCGGCATGCTTAGCACGTCGTTTGGTAGAAATACACGTGCGCGTTCTGCAAAAAGCACCATTTGCATGCACATCTTGCGGTTTTGCAGAAAACTTCATCCGCGTCTACCAAAAGATGCATGTGCATGCTTAAAACGCGTTTTCGCACAAATGCGTGCGCGGGTGCTAAAAATAGCAGCATCGGCATGCTTAGCACGTCGTTTGGTAGAAATCCACGTGCGCGTTCTGCAAAAAGCACCATTTGCATGCACATCTTGTGGTTTTGCAGAAAACTTCATCCGCGTCTACCAAAAGATGCATGTGCATGCTTAAAACGCGTTTTCGCACAAATGCGTGCGCGGGTGCTAAAAAGAGCAGCATCGGCATGCTTAGCACGTCGTTTGGTAGAAATCCACGTGCGCGTTCTGCAAAAAGCACCATTTGCATGCACATCTTGTGGTTTTGTAGAAAACTTCATCCGCGTCTACCAAAAGATGCATGTGCATGCTTAAAACGCGTTTTCGCACAAATCCGTGCGCGGGTGCTAAAAAGAGCAGCATCGGCATGCTTAGCACGTCGTTTGGTAGAAATCCACGTGCGCGTTCTGCAAAAAGCACCATTTGCATGCACATCTTGTGGTTTTGCAGAAAACTTCATCCGCGTCTACCAAAAGATGCATGTGCATGCTTAAAACGCGTTTTCGCACAAATGCGTGCGCGGGTGCTAAAAAAAGCAGCATCGGCATGCTTAGCACGTCGTTTGGTAGAAATCCACGTGCGCGTTCTGCCAAAAGCACCATTTGCATGCACATCTTGTGGTTTTGCAGAAAACTTCATCCGCGTCTACCAAAAGATGCATGTGCATGCTTAAAACGCGTTTTCGCACAAATGCGTGCGCGGGTGCTAAAAACAGCAGCATCGGCATGCTTAGCACGTCGTTTGGTAGAAATCCACGTGCGCGTTCTGCCAAAAGCACCATTTGCATGCACATCTTGTGGTTTTGCAGAAAAGTTCATCCGCGTCTACCAAAAGATGCATGTGCATGCTTAAAACGCGTTTTCGCGCAAATGCGTGCGCGGGTGCTAAAAAGAGCAGCATCGGCATGCTTAGCACGTCATTTTGTAGAAATCCACGTGCGCGTTCTGCAAAAAGCACCATTTGCATGCACATCTCGTGTTTTTGCAGAAAACTTCATCCGCGTCTACCAAAAGATGCATGTGCATGCTTAAAACGCGTTTTCGCACAAATGCGTGCGCGGGTGCTAAAAAGAGCAGCATCGGCATGCTTAGCACGTCGTTTGGTAGAAATCCACGTGCGCGTTCTGCAAAAAGCACCATTTGCATGCACATCTTGTGGTTTTGCAGAAAACTTCATCCGCGTCTACCAAAAGATGCATGTGCATGCTTAAAACGCGTTTTCGCACAAATGCGTGCGCGGGTGCTAAAAAGAGCAGCATCGGCATGCTTAGCACGTCGTTTGGTAGAAATCCACGTGCGCGTTCTGCAAAAAGCACCATTTGCATGCACATCTTGTGGTTTTGCAGAAAACTTCATCCGCGTCTACCAAAAGATGCATGTGCATGCTTAAAACGCGTTTTCGCACAAATGCGTGCGCGGGTGCTAAAAAGAGCAGCATCGCCATGCTTAGCACGTCGTTTGGTAGAAATCCACGTGCGCGTTCTGCAAAAAGCACCATTTGCATGCACATCTTGTGGTTTTGCAGAAAACTTCATCCGCGTCTACCAAAAGATGCATGTGCATGCTTAAAACGCGTTTTCGCACAAATGCGTGCGCGGGTGCTAAAAAGAGCAGCATCGGCATGCTTAGCACGTCCTTTGGTAGAAATCCACGTGCGCGTTCTGCAAAAAGCACCATTTGCATGCACATCTTGTGGTTTTGCAGAAAACTTCATCCGCGTCTACCAAAAGATGCATGTGCATGCTTAAAACGCGTTTTCGCACAAATGCGTGCGCGGGTGCTAAAAAGAGCAGCATCGGCATGCTTAGCACGTCGTTTGGTAGAAATACACGTGCGCGTTCTGCAAAAAGCACCATTTGCATGCACATCTTGCGGTTTTGCAGAAAACTTCATCCGCGTCTACCAAAAGATGCATGTGCATGCTTAAAACGCGTTTTCGCACAAATGCGTGCGCGGGTGCTAAAAATAGCAGCATCGGCATGCTTAGCACGTCGTTTGGTAGAAATCCACGTGCGCGTTCTGCAAAAAGCACCATTTGCATGCACATCTTGTGGTTTTGCAGAAAACTTCATCCGCGTCTACCAAAAGATGCATGTGCATGCTTAAAACGCGTTTTCGCACAAATGCGTGCGCGGGTGCTAAAAAGAGCAGCATCGGCATGCTTAGCACGTCGTTTGGTAGAAATCCACGTGCGCGTTCTGCAAAAAGCACCATTTGCATGCACATCTTGTGGTTTTGTAGAAAACTTCATCCGCGTCTACCAAAAGATGCATGTGCATGCTTAAAACGCGTTTTCGCACAAATCCGTGCGCGGGTGCTAAAAAGAGCAGCATCGGCATGCTTAGCACGTCGTTTGGTAGAAATCCACGTGCGCGTTCTGCAAAAAGCACCATTTGCATGCACATCTTGTGGTTTTGCAGAAAACTTCATCCGCGTCTACCAAAAGATGCATGTGCATGCTTAAAACGCGTTTTCGCACAAATGCGTGCGCGGGTGCTAAAAAAAGCAGCATCGGCATGCTTAGCACGTCGTTTGGTAGAAATCCACGTGCGCGTTCTGCCAAAAGCACCATTTGCATGCACATCTTGTGGTTTTGCAGAAAACTTCATCCGCGTCTACCAAAAGATGCATGTGCATGCTTAAAACGCGTTTTCGCACAAATGCGTGAGCGGGTGCTAAAAACAGCAGCATCGGCATGCTTAGCACGTCGTTTGGTAGAAATCCACGTGCGCGTTCTGCCAAAAGCACCATTTGCATGCACATCTTGTGGTTTTGCAGAAAAGTTCATCCGCGTCTACCAAAAGATGCATGTGCATGCTTAAAACGCGTTTTCGCGCAAATGCGTGCGCGGGTGCTAAAAAGAGCAGCATCGGCATGCTTAGCACGTCATTTTGTAGAAATCCACGTGCGCGTTCTGCAAAAAGCACCATTTGCATGCACATCTTGTGGTTTTGCAGAAAACTTCATCCGCGTCTACCAAAAGATGCATGTGCATGCTTAAAACGCGTTTTCGCACAAATGCGTGCGCGGGTGCTAAAAAGAGCAGCATCGGCATGCTTAGCACGTCGTTTGGTAGAAATCCACGTGCGCGTTCTGCAAAAAGCACCATTTGCATGCACATCTTGTGGTTTTGCAGAAAACTTCATCCGCGTCTACCAAAAGATGCATGTGCATGCTTAAAACGCGTTTTCGCACAAATGCGTGCGCGGGTGCTAAAAAGAGCAGCATCGGCATGCTTAGCACGTCGTTTGGTAGAAATCCACGTGCGCGTTCTGCAAAAAGCACCATTTGCATGCACATCTTGTGGTTTTGCAGAAAACTTCATCCGCGTCTACCAAAAGATGCATGTGCATGCTTAAAACGCGTTTTCGCACAAATGCGTGCGCGGGTGCTAAAAAGAGCAGCATCGGCATGCTTAGCACGTCGTTTGGTAGAAATCCACGTGCGCGTTCTGCAAAAAGCACCATTTGCATGCACATCTTGTGGTTTTGCAGAAAACTTCATCCGCGTCTACCAAAAGATGCATGTGCATGCTTAAAACGCGTTTTCGCACAAATGCGTGCGCGGGTGCTAAAAAGAGCAGCATCGGCATGCTTAGCACGTCGTTTGGTAGAAATTCACGAGCGCGTTCTGCAAAAAGCACCATTTGCATGCACATCTTGTGGTTTTGCAGAAAACTTCATCCGCGTCTACGAAAAGATGCATGTGCATGCTTAAAATGCGTTTTCGCACAAATGCGTGCGCGGGTGCTAAAAAGAGCAGCATCGGCATGCTTAGCACGTCGTTTGGTAGAAATCCACGTGCGCGTTCTGCCAAAAGCACCATTTGCATGCACATCTTGTGGTTTTGCAGAAAACTTCATCCGCGTCTACCAAAAGATGCATGTGCATGCTTAAAACGCGTTTTCGCACAAATCCGTGCGCGGGTGCTAAAAAGAGCAGCATCGGCATGCTTAGCACGTCGTTTGGTAGAAATCCACGTGCGCGTTCTGCAAAAAGCACCATTTGCATGCACATCTTGTGGTTTTGCAGAAAACTTCATCCGCGCCTACCAAAAGATGCATGTGCATGCTTAAAACGCGTTTTCGCACAAATGCGTGCGCGGGTGCTAAAAAGAGCAGCATCGGCATGCTTAGCACGTCGTTTGGTAGAAATCCACGTGCGCGTTCTGCAAAAAGCACCATTTGCATGCACATCTTGTAGTTTTGCAGAAAACTTCATCCGCGTCTACCAAAAGATGCATGTGCATGCTTAAAACGCGTTTTCGCTCAAATGCGTGCGCGGGTGCTAAAAAGAGCAGCATCGGCATGCTTAGCACGTCGTTTGGTAGAAATCCACGTGCGCGTTCTGCAAAAAGCACCATTTGCATGCACATCTTGTGGTTTTGCAGAAAACTTCATCCGCGTCTACCAAAAGATGCATGTGCATGCTTAAAACGCGTTTTCTCACAAATGCGTGCGCGGGTGCTAAAAAGAGCAGCATCGGCATGCTTAGCACGTCGTTTGGTAGAAATCCACGTGCGCGTTCTGCAAAAAGCACCATTTGCATGCACATCTTGTGGTTTTGCAGAAAACTTCATCCGCGTCTACCAAAAGATGCATGTGCATGCTTAAAACGCGTTTTCGCACAAATCCGTGCGCGGGTGCTAAAAAGAGCAGCATCGGCATGCTTAGCACGTCGTTTGGTAGAAATCCACGTGCGCGTTCTGCCAAAAGCACCATTTGCATGCACATCTTGTGGTTTTGCAGAAAACTTCATCCGCGTCTACCAAAAGATGCATGTGCATGCTTAAAACGCGTTTTCGCACAAATCCGTGCGCGGGTGCTAAAAAGAGCAGCATCGGCATGCTTAGCACGTCGTTTGGTAGAAATCCAGGTGCGCGTTCTGCAAAAAGCACCATTTGCATGCACATCTTGTGGTTTTGCAGAAAACTTCATCCGCGCCTACCAAAAGATGCATGTGCATGCTTAAAACGCGTTTTCGCACAAATGCGTGCGCGGGTGCTAAAAAGAGCAGCATCGGCATGCTTAGCACGTCGTTTGGTAGAAATCCACGTGCGCGTTCTGCAAAAAGCACCATTTGCATGCACATCTTGTGGTTTTGCAGAAAACTTCATCCGCGTCTACCAAAAGATGCATGTGCATGCTTAAAACGCGTTTTCGCAAAAATGCGTGCGCGGGTGCTAAAAAGAGCAGCATCGGCATGCTTAGCACGTCGTTTGGTAGAAATCCACGTGCGCGTTCTGCAAAAAGCACCATTTGCATGCACATCTTGTGGTTTTGCAGAAAACTTCATCCGCGTCTACCAAAAGATGCATGTGCATGCTTAAAACGCGTTTTCGCACAAATGCGTGCGCGGGTGCTAAAAAGAGCAGCATCGGCATGCTTAGCACGTCGTTTGGTAGAAATCCACGTGCGCGTTCTGCAAAAAGCACCATTTGCATGCACATCTTGTGGTTTTGCAGAAAACTTCATCCGCGTCTACCAAAAGATGCATGTGCATGCTTAAAACGCGTTTTCGCACAAATGCGTGCGCGGGTGCTAAAAAGAGCAGCATCGGCATGCTTAGCACGTCGTTTGGTAGAAATTCACGAGCGCGTTCTGCAAAAAGCATCATTTGCATGCACATCTTGTGGTTTTGCAGAAAACTTCATCCGCGTCTACGAAAAGATGCATGTGCATGCTTAAAATGCGTTTTCGCACAAATGCGTGCGCGGGTGCTAAAAAGAGCAGCATCGGCATGCTTAGCACGTCGTTTGGTAGAAATCCACGTGCGCGTTCTGCCAAAAGCACCATTTGCATGCACATCTTGTGGTTTTGCAGAAAACTTCATCCGCGTCTACCAAAAGATGCATGTGCATGCTTAAAACGCGTTTTCGCACAAATCCGTGCGCGGGTGCTAAAAAGAGCAGCATCGGCATGCTTAGCACGTCGTTTGGTAGAAATCCACGTGCGCGTTCTGCAAAAAGCACCATTTGCATGCACATCTTGTGGTTTTGCAGAAAACTTCATCCGCGCCTACCAAAAGATGCATGTGCATGCTTAAAACGCGTTTTCGCACAAATGCGTGCGCGGGTGCTAAAAAGAGCAGCATCGGCATGCTTAGCACGTCGTTTGGTAGAAATCCACGTGCGCGTTCTGCAAAAAGCACCATTTGCATGCACATCTTGTGGTTTTGCAGAAAACTTCATCCGCGTCTACCAAAAGATGCATGTGCATGCTTAAAACGCGTTTTCGCTCAAATGCGTGCGCGGGTGCTAAAAAGAGCAGCATCGGCATGCTTAGCACGTCGTTTGGTAGAAATCCACGTGCGCGTTCTGCAAAAAGCACCATTTGCATGCACATCTTGTGGTTTTGCAGAAAACTTCATCCGCGTCTACCAAAAGATGCATGTGCATGCTTAAAACGCGTTTTCGCACAAATGCGTGCGCGGGTGCTAAAAAGAGCAGCATCGGCATGCTTAGCACGTCGTTTGGTAGAAATCCACGAGCGCGTTCTGCAAAAAGCACCATTTGCATGCACATCTTGCGGTTTTGCAGAAAACTTCATCCGCGTCTACCAAAAGATGCATGTGCATGCTTAAAACGCGTTTTCGCACAAATGCGTGCGCGGGTGCTAAAAAGAGCAGCATCGGCATGCTTGGCACGTCGTTTGGTAGAAATCCACGTGCGCGTTCTGCCAAAAGCACCATTTGCATGCACATCTTGTGGTTTTGCAGAAAACTTCATCCGCGTCTACCAAAAGATGCATGTGCATGCTTAAAACGCGTTTTCGCACAAATCCGTGCGCGGGTGCTAAAAAGAGCAGCATCGGCATGCTTAGCACGTCGTTTGGTAGAAATCCACGTGCGCGTTCTGCAAAAAGCACCATTTGCATGCACATCTTGTGGTTTTGCAGAAAACTTCATCCGCGCCTACCAAAAGATGCATGTGCATGCTTAAAACGCGTTTTCGCACAAATGCGTGCGCGGGTGCTAAAAAGAGCAGCATCGGCATGCTTAGCACGTCGTTTGGTAGAAATCCACGTGCGCGTTCTGCAAAAAGCACCATTTGCATGCACATCTTGTGGTTTTGCAGAAAACTTCATCCGCGTCTACCAAAAGATGCATGTGCATGCTTAAAACGCGTTTTCGCAAAAATGCGTGCGCGGGTGCTAAAAAGAGCAGCATCGGCATGCTTAGCACGTCGTTTGGTAGAAATCCACGTGCGCGTTCTGCAAAAAGCACCATTTGCATGCACATCTTGTGGTTTTGCAGAAAACTTCATCCGCGTCTACCAAAAGATGCATGTGCATGCTTAAAACGCGTTTTCGCACAAATGCGTGCGCGGGTGCTAAAAAGAGCAGCATCGGCATGCTTAGCACGTCGTTTGGTAGAAATCCACGTGCGCGTTCTGCAAAAAGCACCATTTGCAAGCACATCTTGTGGTTTTGCAGAAAACTTCATCCGCGCCTACCAAAAGATGCATGTGCATGCTTAAAACGCGTTTTCGCACAAATGCGTGCGCGGGTGCTAAAAAGAGCAGCATCGGCATGCTTAGCACGTCGTTTGGTAGAAATCCACGTGCGCGTTCTGCAAAAAGCACCATTTGCATGCACATCTTGTGGTTTTGCAGAAAACTTCATCCGCGTCTACCAAATATGCATGTGCGAGCTTAAAACGCGTTTTCGCTCAAATGCGTGCGCGGGTGCTAAAAAGAGCAGCATCGGCATGCTTAGCACGTCGTTTGGTAGAAATCCACGTGCGCGTTCTGCAAAAAGCACCATTTGCATGCACATCTTGTGGTTTTGCAGAAAACTTCATCCGCGTCTACCAAAAGATGCATGTGCATGCTTAAAACGCGTTTTCGCACAAATGCGTGCGCGGGTGCTAAAAAGAGCAGCATCGGCATGCTTAGCACGTCGTTTGGTAGAAATCCACGTGCGCGTTCTGCAAAAAGCACCATTTGCATGCACATCTTGTGGTTTTGCAGAAAACTTCATCCGCGTCTACCAAAAGATGCATGTGCATGCTTAAAACGCGTTTTTGCACAAATGCGTGCGCGGGTGCTAAAAATAGCAGCATCGGCATGCTTAGCACGTCGTTTGGTAGAAATCCACGTGCGCGTTCTGCAAAAAGCACCATTTGCATGCACATCTTGTGGTTTTGCAGAAAACTTCATCCACGTCTACCAAAAGATGCATGTGCATGCTTAAAACGCGTTTTCGCACAAGTGCGTGCGCGGGTGCTAAAAAGAGCAGCATCGGCATGCTTAGCACGTCGTTTGGTAGAAATCCACGTGCGCGTTCTGCCAAAAGCACCATTTGCATGCACATCTTGTGGTTTTGCAGAAAACTTCATCCGCGTCTACCAAAAGATGCATGTGCATGCTTAAAACGCGTTTTCGCACAAATCCGTGCACGGGTGCTAAAAAGAGCAGCATCGGCATGCTTAGCACGTCGTTTGGTAGAAATCCACGTGCGCGTTCTGCCAAAAGCACCATTTGCATGCACATCTTGTGGTTTTGCAGAAAACTTCATCCGCGTCTACCAAAAGATGCATGTGCATGCTTAAAACGCGTTTTCGCACAAATCCGTGCGCGGGTGCTAAAAAGAGCAGCATCGGCATGCTTAGCACGTCGTTTGGTAGAAATCCAGGTGCGCGTTCTGCAAAAAGCACCATTTGCATGCACATCTTGTGGTTTTGCAGAAAACTTCATCCGCGCCTACCAAAAGATGCATGTGCATGCTTAAAACGCGTTTTCGCACAAATGCGTGCGCGGGTGCTAAAAAGAGCAGCATCGGCATGCTTAGCACGTCGTTTGGTAGAAATCCACGTGCGCGTTCTGCAAAAAGCACCATTTGCATGCACATCTTGTGGTTTTGCAGAAAACTTCATCCGCGTCTACCAAAAGATGCATGTGCATGCTTAAAACGCGTTTTCGCAAAAATGCGTGCGCGGGTGCTAAAAAGAGCAGCATCGGCATGCTTAGCACGTCGTTTGGTAGAAATCCACGTGCGCGTTCTGCAAAAAGCACCATTTGCATGCACATCTTGTGGTTTTGCAGAAAACTTCATCCGCGTCTACCAAAAGATGCATGTGCATGCTTAAAACGCGTTTTCGCACAAATGCGTGCGCGGGTGCTAAAAAGAGCAGCATCGGCATGCTTAGCACGTCGTTTGGTAGAAATCCACGTGCGCGTTCTGCAAAAAGCACCATTTGCATGCACATCTTGTGGTTTTGCAGAAAACTTCATCCGCGTCTACCAAAAGATGCATGTGCATGCTTAAAACGCGTTTTCGCACAAATGCGTGCGCGGGTGCTAAAAAGAGCAGCATCGGCATGCTTAGCACGTCGTTTGGTAGAAATCCACGTGCGCGTTCTGCAAAAAGCACCATTTGCATGCACATCTTGTGGTTTTGCAGAAAACTTCATCCACGTCTACCAAAAGATGCATGTGCATGCTTAAAACGCGTTTTCGCACAAGTGCGTGCGCGGGTGCTAAAAAGAGCAGCATCGGCATGCTTAGCACGTCGTTTGGTAGAAATCCACGTGCGCGTTCTGCCAAAAGCACCATTTGCATGCACATCTTGTGGTTTTGCAGAAAACTTCATCCGCGTCTACCAAAAGATGCATGTGCATGCTTAAAACGCGTTTTCGCACAAATCCGTGCGCGGGTGCTAAAAAGAGCAGCATCGGCATGCTTAGCACGTCGTTTGGTAGAAATCCACGTGCGCGTTCTGCCAAAAGCACCATTTGCATGCACATCTTGTGGTTTTGCAGAAAACTTCATCCGCGTCTACCAAAAGATGCATGTGCATGCTTAAAACGCGTTTTCGCACAAATCCGTGCGCGGGTGCTAAAAAGAGCAGCATCGGCATGCTTAGCACGTCGTTTGGTAGAAATCCAGGTGCGCGTTCTGCAAAAAGCACCATTTGCATGCACATCTTGTGGTTTTGCAGAAAACTTCATCCGCGCCTACCAAAAGATGCGTGTGCATGCTTAAAACGCGTTTTCGCACAAATGCGTGCGCGGGTGCTAAAAAGAGCAGCATCGGCATGCTTAGCACGTCGTTTGGTAGAAATCCACGTGCGCGTTCTGCAAAAAGCACCATTTGCATGCACATCTTGTGGTTTTGCAGAAAACTTCATCCGCGTCTACCAAAAGATGCATGTGCATGCTTAAAACGCGTTTTCGCAAAAATGCGTGCGCGGGTGCTAAAAAGAGCAGCATCGGCATGCTTAGCACGTCGTTTGGTAGAAATCCACGTGCGCGTTCTGCAAAAAGCACCATTTGCATGCACATCTTGTGGTTTTGCAGAAAACTTCATCCGCGTCTACCAAAAGATGCATGTGCATGCTTAAAACGCGTTTTCGCACAAATGCGTGCGCGGGTGCTAAAAAGAGCAGCATCGGCATGCTTAGCACGTCGTTTGGTAGAAATCCACGTGCGCGTTCTGCAAAAAGCACCATTTGCATGCACATCTTGTGGTTTTGCAGAAAACTTCATCCGCGTCTACCAAAAGATGCATGTGCATGCTTAAAACGCGTTTTCGCACAAATGCGTGCGCGGGTGCTAAAAAGAGCAGCATCGGCATGCTTTGCACGTCGTTTGGTAGAAATTCACGAGCGCGTTCTGCAAAAAGCACCATTTGCATGCACATCTTGTGGTTTTGCAGAAAACTTCATCCGCGTCTACGAAAAGATGCATGTGCATGCTTAAAATGCGTTTTCGCACAAATGCGTGCGCGGGTGCTAAAAAGAGCAGCATCGGCATGCTTAGCACGTCGTTTGGTAGAAATCCACGTGCGCGTTCTGCCAAAAGCACCATTTGCATGCACATCTTGTGGTTTTGCAGAAAACTTCATCCGCGTCTACCAAAAGATGCATGTGCATGCTTAAAACGCGTTTTCGCACAAATCCGTGCGCGGGTGCTAAAAAGAGCAGCATCGGCATGCTTAGCACGTCGTTTGGTAGAAATCCACGTGCGCGTTCTGCAAAAAGCACCATTTGCATGCACATCTCTTGGTTTTGCAGAAAACTTCATCCGCGCCTACCAAAAGATGCATGTGCATGCTTAAAACGCGTTTTCGCACAAATGCGTGCGCGGGTGCTAAAAAGAGCAGCATCGGCATGCTTAGCACGTCGTTTGGTAGAAATCCACGTGCGCGTTCTGCAAAAAGCACCATTTGCATGCACATCTTGTGGTTTTGCAGAAAACTTCATCCGCGTCTACCAAAAGATGCATGTGCATGCTTAAAACGCGTTTTTGCACAAATGCGTGCGCGGGTGCTAAAAATAGCAGCATCGGCATGCTTAGCACGTCGTTTGGTAGAAATCCACGTGCGCGTTCTGCAAAAAGCACCATTTGCATGCACATCTTGTGGTTTTGCAGAAAACTTCATCCACGTCTACCAAAAGATGCATGTGCATGCTTAAAACGCGTTTTCGCACAAGTGCGTGCGCGGGTGCTAAAAAGAGCAGCATCGGCATGCTTAGCACGTCGTTTGGTAGAAATCCACGTGCGCGTTCTGCCAAAAGCACCATTTGCATGCACATCTTGTGGTTTTGCAGAAAACTTCATCCGCGTCTACCAAAAGATGCATGTGCATGCTTAAAACGCGTTTTCGCACAAATCCGTGCGCGGGTGCTAAAAAGAGCAGCATCGGCATGCTTAGCACGTCGTTTGGTAGAAATCCACGTGCGCGTTCTGCAAAAAGCACCATTTGCATGCACATCTTGTGGTTTTGCAGAAAACTTCATCCGCGTCTACCAAAAGATGCATGTGCATGCTTAAAACGCGTTTTCGCACAAATGCGTGCGCGGGTGCTAAAAAGAGCAGCATCGGCATGCTTAGCACGTCGTTTGGTAGAAATCCACGAGCGCGTTCTGCAAAAAGCACCATTTGCATGCACATCTTGTGGTTTTGCAGAAAACTTCATCCGCGTCTACCAAAAGATGCATGTGCATGCTTAAAACGCGTTTTCGCACAAATGCGTGCGCGGGTGCTAAAAAGAGCAGCATCGGCATGCTTAGCACGTCGTTTGGTAGAAATCCACGTGCGCGTTCTGCCAAAAGCACCATTTGCATGCACATCTTGTGGTTTTGCAGAAAACTTCATCCGCGTCTACCAAAAGATGCATGTGCATGCTTAAAACGCGTTTTCGCACAAATCCGTGCGCGGGTGCTAAAAAGAGCAGCATCGGCATGCTTAGCACGTCGTTTGGTAGAAATCCACGTGCGCGTTCTGCAAAAAGCACCATTTGCATGCACATCTTGTGGTTTTGCAGAAAACTTCATCCGCGCCTACCAAAAGATGCATGTGCATGCTTAAAACGCGTTTTCGCACAAATGCGTGCGCGGGTGCTAAAAAGAGCAGCATCGGCATGCTTAGCACGTCGTTTGGTAGAAATCCACGTGCGCGTTCTGCAAAAAGCACCATTTGCATGCACATCTTGTGGTTTTGCAGAAAACTTCATCCGCGTCTACCAAAAGATGCATGTGCATGCTTAAAACGCGTTTTCGCAAAAATGCGTGCGCGGGTGCTAAAAAGAGCAGCATCGGCATGCTTAGCACGTCGTTTGGTAGAAATCCACGTGCGCGTTCTGCAAAAAGCACCATTTGCATGCACATCTTGTGGTTTTGCAGAAAACTTCATCCGCGTCTACCAAAAGATGCATGTGCATGCTTAAAACGCGTTTTCGCACAAATGCGTGCGCGGGTGCTAAAAAGAGCAGCATCGGCATGCTTAGCACGTCGTTTGGTAGAAATCCACGTGCGCGTTCTGCAAAAAGCACCATTTGCATGCACATCTTGTGGTTTTGCAGAAAACTTCATCCGCGTCTACCAAAAGATGCATCTGCATGCTTAAAACGCGTTTTCGCACAAATGCGTGCGCGGGTGCTAAAAAGAGCAGCATCGGCATGCTTAGCACGTCGTTTGGTAGAAATTCACGAGTGCGTTCTGCAAAAAGCACCATTTGCATGCACATCTTGTGGTTTTGCAGAAAACTTCATCCGCGTCTACGAAAAGATGCATGTGCATGCTTAAAACGCGTTTTCGCACAAATGCGTGCGCGGGTGCTAAAAAGAGCAGCATCGGCATGCTTAGCACGTCGTTTGGTAGAAATCCACGTGCGCGTTCTGCCAAAAGCACCATTTGCATGCACATCTTGTGGTTTTGCAGAAAACTTCATCCGCGTCTACCAAAAGATGCATGTGCATGCTTAAAACGCGTTTTCGCACAAATCCGTGCGCGGGTGCTAAAAAGAGCAGCATCGGCATGCTTAGCACGTCGTTTGGTAGAAATCCACGTGCGCGTTCTGCAAAAAGCACCATTTGCATGCACATCTTGTGGTTTTGCAGAAAACTTCATCCACGTCTACCAAAAGATGCATGTGCATGCTTAAAACGCGTTTTCGCACAAGTGCGTGCGCGGGTGCTAAAAAGAGCAGCATCGGCATGCTTAGCACGTCGTTTGGTAGAAATCCACGTGCGCGTTCTGCCAAAAGCACCATTTGCATGCACATCTTGTGGTTTTGCAGAAAACTTCATCCGCGTCTACCAAAAGATGCATGTGCATGCTTAAAACGCGTTTTCGCACAAATCCGTGCGCGGGTGCTAAAAAGAGCAGCATCGGCATGCTTAGCACGTCGTTTGGTAGAAATCCACGTGCGCGTTCTGCAAAAAGCACCATTTGCATGCACATCTTGTGGTTTTGCAGAAAACTTCATCCGCGTCTACCAAAAGATGCATGTGCATGCTTAAAACGCGTTTTCGCACAAATGCGTGCGCGGGTGCTAAAAAGAGCAGCATCGGCATGCTTAGCACGTCGTTTGGTAGAAATCCACGTGCGCGTTCTGCAAAAAGCACCATTTGCATGCACATCTTGTGGTTTTGCAGAAAACTTCATCCGCGTCTACCAAAAGATGCATGTGCATGCTTAAAACGCGTTTTCGCACAAATGCGTGCGCGGGTGCTAAAAAGAGCAGCATCGGCATGCTTAGCACGTCGTTTGGTAGAAATTCACGAGCGCGTTCTGCAAAAAGCACCATTTGCATGCACATCTTGTGGTTTTGCAGAAAACTTCATCCGCGTCTACGAAAAGATGCATGTGCATGCTTAAAATGCGTTTTCGCACAAATGCGTGCGCGGGTGCTAAAAAGAGCAGCATCGGCATGCTTAGCACGTCGTTTGGTAGAAATCCACGTGCGCGTTCTGCCAAAAGCACCATTTGCATGCACATCTCTTGGTTTTGCAGAAAACTTCATCCGCGTCTGCCAAAAGATGCATGTGCATGCTTAAAACGCGTTTTCGCACAAATCCGTGCGCGGGTGCTAAAAAGAGCAGCATCGGCATGCTTAGCACGTCGTTTGGTAGAAATCCACGTGCGCGTTCTGCAAAAAGCACCATTTGCATGCACATCTTGTGGTTTTGCAGAAAACTTCATCCGCGCCTACCAAAAGATGCATGTGCATGCTTAAAACGCGTTTTCGCACAAATGCGTGCGCGGGTGCTAAAAAGAGCAGCATCGGCATGCTTAGCACGTCGTTTGGTAGAAATCCACGTGCGCGTTCTGCAAAAAGCACCATTTGCATGCACATCTTGTGGTTTTGCAGAAAACTTCATCCGCGTCTACCAAAAGATGCATGTGCATGCTTAAAACGCGTTTTTGCACAAATGCGTGCGCGGGTGCTAAAAATAGCAGCATCGGCATGCTTAGCACGTCGTTTGGTAGAAATCCACGTGCGCGTTCTGCAAAAAGCACCATTTGCATGCACATCTTGTGGTTTTGCAGAAAACTTCATCCACGTCTACCAAAAGATGCATGTGCATGCTTAAAACGCGTTTTCGCACAAGTGCGTGCGCGGGTGCTAAAAAGAGCAGCATCGGCATGCTTAGCACGTCGTTTGGTAGAAATCCACGTGCGCGTTCTGCCAAAAGCACCATTTGCATGCACATCTTGTGGTTTTGCAGAAAACTTCATCCGCGTCTACCAAAAGATGCATGTGCATGCTTAAAACGCGTTTTCGCACAAATCCGTGCGCGGGTGCTAAAAAGAGCAGCATCGGCATGCTTAGCACGTCGTTTGGTAGAAATCCACGTGCGCGTTCTGCAAAAAGCACCATTTGCATGCACATCTTGTGGTTTTGCAGAAAACTTCATCCGCGTCTACCAAAAGATGCATGTGCATGCTTAAAACGCGTTTTCGCACAAATGCGTGCGCGGGTGCTAAAAAGAGCAGCATCGGCATGCTTAGCACGTCGTTTGGTAGAAATCCACGAGCGCGTTCTGCAAAAAGCACCATTTGCATGCACATTTTGTGGTTTTGCAGAAAACTTCATCCGCGTCTACCAAAAGATGCATGTGCATGCTTAAAACGCGTTTTCGCACAAATGCGTGCGCGGGTGCTAAAAAGAGCAGCATCGGCATGCTTAGCACGTCGTTTGGTAGAAATCCACGTGCGCGTTCTGCCAAAAGCACCATTTGCATGCACATCTTGTGGTTTTGCAGAAAACTTCATCCGCGTCTACCAAAAGATGCATGTGCATGCTTAAAACGCGTTTTCGCACAAATCCGTGCGCGGGTGCTAAAAAGAGCAGCATCGGCATGCTTAGCACGTCGTTTGGTAGAAATCCACGTGCGCGTTCTGCAAAAAGCACCATTTGCATGCACATCTTGTGGTTTTGCAGAAAACTTCATCCGCGCCTACCAAAAGATGCATGTGCATGCTTAAAACGCGTTTTCGCACAAATGCGTGCGCGGGTGCTAAAAAGAGCAGCATCGGCATGCTTAGCACGTCGTTTGGTAGAAATCCACGTGCGCGTTCTGCAAAAAGCACCATTTGCATGCACATCTTGTGGTTTTGCAGAAAACTTCATCCGCGTCTACCAAAAGATGCATGTGCATGCTTAAAACGCGTTTTCGCAAAAATGCGTGCGCGGGTGCTAAAAAGAGCAGCATCGGCATGCTTAGCACGTCGTTTGGTAGAAATCCACGTGCGCGTTCTGCAAAAAGCACCATTTGCATGCACATCTTGTGGTTTTGCAGAAAACTTCATCCGCGTCTACCAAAAGATGCATGTGCATGCTTAAAACGCGTTTTCGCACAAATGCGTGCGCGGGTGCTAAAAAGAGCAGCATCGGCATGCTTAGCACGTCGTTTGGTAGAAATCCACGTGCGCGTTCTGCAAAAAGCACCATTTGCATGCACATCTTGTGGTTTTGCAGAAAACTTCATCCGCGTCTACCAAAAGATGCATCTGCATGCTTAAAACGCGTTTTCGCACAAATGCGTGCGCGGGTGCTAAAAAGAGCAGCATCGGCATGCTTAGCACGTCGTTTGGTAGAAATTCACGAGCGCGTTCTGCAAAAAGCACCATTTGCATGCACATCTTGTGGTTTTGCAGAAAACTTCATCCGCGTCTACGAAAAGATGCATGTGCATGCTTAAAACGCGTTTTCGCACAAGTGCGTGCGCGGGTGCTAAAAAGAGCAGCATCGGCATGCTTAGCACGTCGTTTGGTAGAAATCCACGTGCGCGTTCTGCCAAAAGCACCATTTGCATGCACATCTTGTGGTTTTGCAGAAAACTTCATCCGCGTCTACCAAAAGATGCATGTGCATGCTTAAAACGCGTTTTTGCACAAATGCGTGCGCGGGTGCTAAAAATAGCAGCATCGGCATGCTTAGCACGTCGTTTGGTAGAAATCCACGTGCGCGTTCTGCAAAAAGCACCATTTGCATGCACATCTTGTGGTTTTGCAGAAAACTTCATCCACGTCTACCAAAAGATGCATGTGCATGCTTAAAACGCGTTTTCGCACAAGTGCGTGCGCGGGTGCTAAAAAGAGCAGCATCGGCATGCTTAGCACGTCGTTTGGTAGAAATCCACGTGCGCGTTCTGCCAAAAGCACCATTTGCATGCACATCTTGTGGTTTTGCAGAAAACTTCATCCGCGTCTACCAAAAGATGCATGTGCATGCTTAAAACGCGTTTTCGCACAAATCCGTGCGCGGGTGCTAAAAAGAGCAGCATCGGCATGCTTAGCACGTCGTTTGGTAGAAATCCACGTGCGCGTTCTGCAAAAAGCACCATTTGCATGCACATCTTGTGGTTTTGCAGAAAACTTCATCCGCGTCTACCAAAAGATGCATGTGCATGCTTAAAACGCGTTTTCGCACAAATGCGTGCGCGGGGTGCTAAAAAGAGCAGCATCGGCATGCTTAGCACGTCGTTTGGTAGAAATCCACGAGCGCGTTCTGCAAAAAGCACCATTTGCATGCACATCTTGTGGTTTTGCAGAAAACTTCATCCGCGTCTACCAAAAGATGCATGTGCATGCTTAAAACGCGTTTTCGCACAAATGCGTGCGCGGGTGCTAAAAAGAGCAGCATCGGCATGCTTAGCACGTCGTTTGGTAGAAATCCACGTGCGCGTTCTGCCAAAAGCACCATTTGCATGCACATCTTGTGGTTTTGCAGAAAACTTCATCCGCGTCTACCAAAAGATGCATGTGCATGCTTAAAACGCGTTTTCGCACAAATCCGTGCGCGGGTGCTAAAAAGAGCAGCATCGGCATGCTTAGCACGTCGTTTGGTAGAAATCCACGTGCGCGTTCTGCAAAAAGCACCATTTGCATGCACATCTTGTGGTTTTGCAGAAAACTTCATCCGCGCCTACCAAAAGATGCATGTGCATGCTTAAAACGCGTTTTCGCACAAATGCGTGCGCGGGTGCTAAAAAGAGCAGCATCGGCATGCTTAGCACGTCGTTTGGTAGAAATCCACGTGCGCGTTCTGCAAAAAGCACCATTTGCATGCACATCTTGTGGTTTTGCAGAAAACTTCATCCGCGTCTACCAAAAGATGCATGTGCATGCTTAAAACGCGTTTTCGCAAAAATGCGTGCGCGGGTGCTAAAAAGAGCAGCATCGGCATGCTTAGCACGTCGTTTGGTAGAAATCCACGTGCGCGTTCTGCAAAAAGCACCATTTGCATGCACATCTTGTGGTTTTGCAGAAAACTTCATCCGCGTCTACCAAAAGATGCATGTGCATGCTTAAAACGCGTTTTCGCACAAATGCGTGCGCGGGTGCTAAAAAGAGCAGCATCGGCATGCTTAGCACGTCGTTTGGTAGAAATCCACGTGCGCGTTCTGCAAAAAGCACCATTTGCATGCACATCTTGTGGTTTTGCAGAAAACTTCATCCGCGTCTACCAAAAGATGCATCTGCATGCTTAAAACGCGTTTTCGCACAAATGCGTGCGCGGGTGCTAAAAAGAGCAGCATCGGCATGCTTAGCACGTCGTTTGGTAGAAATTCACGAGCGCGTTCTGCAAAAAGCACCATTTGCATGCACATCTTGTGGTTTTGCAGAAAACTTCATCCGCGTCTACGAAAAGATGCATGTGCATGCTTAAAACGCGTTTTCGCACAAATGCGTGCGCGGGTGCTAAAAAGAGCAGCATCGGCATGCTTAGCACGTCGTTTGGTAGAAATCCACGTGCGCATTCTGCCAAAAGCACCATTTGCATGCACATCTTGTGGTTTTGCAGAAAACTTCATCCGCGTCTACCAAAAGATGCATGTGCATGCTTAAAACGCGTTTTCGCACAAATCCGTGCGCGGGTGCTAAAAAGAGCAGCATCGGCATGCTTAGCACGTCGTTTGGTAGAAATCCACGTGCGCGTTCTGCAAAAAGCACCATTTGCATGCACATCTTGTGGTTTTGCAGAAAACTTCATCCGCGCCTACCAAAAGATGCATGTGCATGCTTAAAACGCGTTTTCGCACAAATGCGTGCGCGGGTGCTAAAAAGAGCAGCATCGGCATGCTTAGCACGTCGTTTGGTAGAAATCCACGTGCGCGTTCTGCAAAAAGCACCATTTGCATGCACATCTTGTGGTTTTGCAGAAAACTTCATCCGCGTCTACCAAAAGATGCATGTGCATGCTTAAAACGCGTTTTCGCACAAATGCGTGCGCGGGTGCTAAAAAGAGCAGCATCGGCATGCTTAGCACGTCGTTTGGTAGAAATTCACGAGCGCGTTCTGCAAAAAGCACCATTTGCATGCACATCTTGTGGTTTTGCAGAAAACTTCATCCGCGTCTACGAAAAGATGCATGTGCATGCTTAAAATGCGTTTTCGCACAAATGCGTGCGCGGGTGCTAAAAAGAGCAGCATCGGCATGCTTAGCACGTCGTTTGGTAGAAATCCACGTGCGCGTTCTGCCAAAAGCACCATTTGCATGCACATCTTGTGGTTTTGCAGAAAACTTCATCCGCGTCTACCAAAAGATGCATGTGCATGCTTAAAACGCGTTTTCGCACAAATCCGTGCGCGGGTGCTAAAAAGAGCAGCATCGGCGTGCTTAGCACGTCGTTTGGTAGAAATCCACGTGCGCGTTCTGCCAAAAGCACCATTTGCATGCACATCTTGTGGTTTTGCAGAAAACTTCATCCGCGTCTACCAAAAGATGCATGTGCATGCTTAAAACGCGTTTTCGCACAAATCCGTGCGCGGGTGCTAAAAAGAGCAGCATCGGCATGCTTAGCACGTCGTTTGGTAGAAATCCACGTGCGCGTTCTGCAAAAAGCACCATTTGCATGCACATCTTGTGGTTTTGCAGAAAACTTCATCCGCGCCTACCAAAAGATGCATGTGCATGCTTAAAACGCGTTTTCGCACAAATGCGTGCGCGGGTGCTAAAAAGAGCAGCATCGGCATGCTTAGCACGTCGTTTGGTAGAAATCCACGTGCGCGTTCTGCAAAAAGCACCATTTGCATGCACATCTTGTGGTTTTGCAGAAAACTTCATCCGCGTCTACCAAAAGATGCATGTGCATGCTTAAAACGCGTTTTCGCAAAAATGCGTGCGCGGGTGCTAAAAAGAGCAGCATCGGCATGCTTAGCACGTCGTTTGGTAGAAATCCACGTGCGCGTTCTGCAAAAAGCACCATTTGCATGCACATCTTGTGGTTTTGCAGAAAACTTCATCCGCGTCTACCAAAAGATGCATGTGCATGCTTAAAACGCGTTTTCGCACAAATGCGTGCGCGGGTGCTAAAAAGAGCAGCATCGGCATGCTTAGCACGTCGTTTGGTAGAAATTCACGAGCGCGTTCTGCAAAAAGCACCATTTGCATGCACATCTTGTGGTTTTGCAGAAAACTTCATCCGCGTCTACGAAAAGATGCATGTGCATGCTTAAAACGCGTTTTCGCACAAATGCGTGCGCGGGTGCTAAAAAGAGCAGCATCGGCATGCTTAGCACGTCGTTTGGTAGAAATCCACGTGCGCGTTCTGCCAAAAGCACCATTTGCATGCACATCTTGTGGTTTTGCAGAAAACTTCATCCGCGTCTACCAAAAGATGCATGTGCATGCTTAAAACGCGTTTTCGCACAAATCCGTGCGCGGGTGCTAAAAAGAGCAGCATCGGCATGCTTAGCACGTCGTTTGGTAGAAATCCACGTGCGCGTTCTGCAAAAAGCACCATTTGCATGCACATCTTGTGGTTTTGCAGAAAACTTCATCCGCGCCTACCAAAAGATGCATGTGCATGCTTAAAACGCGTTTTCGCACAAATGCGTGCGCGGGTGCTAAAAAGAGCAGCATCGGCATGCTTAGCACGTCGTTTGGTAGAAATCCACGTGCGCGTTCTGCAAAAAGCACCATTTGCATGCACATCTTGTGGTTTTGCAGAAAACTTCATCCGCGTCTACCAAAAGATGCATGTGCATGCTTAAAACGCGTTTTCGCACAAATGCGTGCGCGGGTGCTAAAAAGAGCAGCATCGGCATGCTTAGCACGTCGTTTGGTAGAAATCCACGTGCGCGTTCTGCAAAAAGCACCATTTGCATGCACATCTTGTGGTTTTGCAGAAAACTTCATCCGCGTCTACCAAAAGATGCATCTGCATGCTTAAAACGCGTTTTCGCACAAATGCGTGCGCGGGTGCTAAAAAGAGCAGCATCGGCATGCTTAGCACGTCGTTTGGTAGAAATTCACGAGCGCGTTCTGCAAAAAGCACCATTTGCATGCACATCTTGTGGTTTTGCAGAAAACTTCATCCGCGTCTACGAAAAGATGCATGTGCATGCTTAAAACGCGTTTTCGCACAAATGCGTGCGCGGGTGCTAAAAAGAGCAGCATCGGCATGCTTAGCACGTCGTTTGGTAGAAATCCACGTGCGCATTCTGCCAAAAGCACCATTTGCATGCACATCTTGTGGTTTTGCAGAAAACTTCATCCGCGTCTACCAAAAGATGCATGTGCATGCTTAAAACGCGTTTTCGCACAAATCCGTGCGCGGGTGCTAAAAAGAGCAGCATCGGCATGCTTAGCACGTCGTTTGGTAGAAATCCACGTGCGCGTTCTGCAAAAAGCACCATTTGCATGCACATCTTGTGGTTTTGCAGAAAACTTCATCCGCGCCTACCAAAAGATGCATGTGCATGCTTAAAACGCGTTTTCGCACAAATGCGTGCGCGGGTGCTAAAAAGAGCAGCATCGGCATGCTTAGCACGTCGTTTGGTAGAAATCCACGTGCGCGTTCTGCAAAAAGCACCATTTGCATGCACATCTTGTGGTTTTGCAGAAAACTTCATCCGCGTCTACCAAAAGATGCATGTGCATGCTTAAAACGCGTTTTCGCACAAATGCGTGCGCGGGTGCTAAAAAGAGCAGCATCGGCATGCTTAGCACGTCGTTTGGTAGAAATTCACGAGCGCGTTCTGCAAAAAGCACCATTTGCATGCACATCTTGTGGTTTTGCAGAAAACTTCATCCGCGTCTACGAAAAGATGCATGTGCATGCTTAAAATGCGTTTTCGCACAAATGCGTGCGCGGGTGCTAAAAAGAGCAGCATCGGCATGCTTAGCACGTCGTTTGGTAGAAATCCACGTGCGCGTTCTGCCAAAAGCACCATTTGCATGCACATCTTGTGGTTTTGCAGAAAACTTCATCCGCGTCTACCAAAAGATGCATGTGCATGCTTAAAACGCGTTTTCGCACAAATCCGTGCGCGGGTGCTAAAAAGAGCAGCATCGGCGTGCTTAGCACGTCGTTTGGTAGAAATCCACGTGCGCGTTCTGCCAAAAGCACCATTTGCATGCACATCTTGTGGTTTTGCAGAAAACTTCATCCGCGTCTACCAAAAGATGCATGTGCATGCTTAAAACGCGTTTTCGCACAAATCCGTGCGCGGGTGCTAAAAAGAGCAGCATCGGCATGCTTAGCACGTCGTTTGGTAGAAATCCACGTGCGCGTTCTGCAAAAAGCACCATTTGCATGCACATCTTGTGGTTTTGCAGAAAACTTCATCCGCGCCTACCAAAAGATGCATGTGCATGCTTAAAACGCGTTTTCGCACAAATGCGTGCGCGGGTGCTAAAAAGAGCAGCATCGGCATGCTTAGCACGTCGTTTGGTAGAAATCCACGTGCGCGTTCTGCAAAAAGCACCATTTGCATGCACATCTTGTGGTTTTGCAGAAAACTTCATCCGCGTCTACCAAAAGATGCATGTGCATGCTTAAAACGCGTTTTCGCAAAAATGCGTGCGCGGGTGCTAAAAAGAGCAGCATCGGCATGCTTAGCACGTCGTTTGGTAGAAATCCACGTGCGCGTTCTGCAAAAAGCACCATTTGCATGCACATCTTGTGGTTTTGCAGAAAACTTCATCCGCGTCTACCAAAAGATGCATGTGCATGCTTAAAACGCGTTTTCGCACAAATGCGTGCGCGGGTGCTAAAAAGAGCAGCATCGGCATGCTTAGCACGTCGTTTGGTAGAAATTCACGAGCGCGTTCTGCAAAAAGCACCATTTGCATGCACATCTTGTGGTTTTGCAGAAAACTTCATCCGCGTCTACGAAAAGATGCATGTGCATGCTTAAAACGCGTTTTCGCACAAATGCGTGCGCGGGTGCTAAAAAGAGCAGCATCGGCATGCTTAGCACGTCGTTTGGTAGAAATCCACGTGCGCGTTCTGCCAAAAGCACCATTTGCATGCACATCTTGTGGTTTTGCAGAAAACTTCATCCGCGTCTACCAAAAGATGCATGTGCATGCTTAAAACGCGTTTTCGCACAAATCCGTGCGCGGGTGCTAAAAAGAGCAGCATCGGCATGCTTAGCACGTCGTTTGGTAGAAATCCACGTGCGCGTTCTGCAAAAAGCACCATTTGCATGCACATCTTGTGGTTTTGCAGAAAACTTCATCCGCGCCTACCAAAAGATGCATGTGCATGCTTAAAACGCGTTTTCGCACAAATGCGTGCGCGGGTGCTAAAAAGAGCAGCATCGGCATGCTTAGCACGTCGTTTGGTAGAAATCCACGTGCGCGTTCTGCAAAAAGCACCATTTGCATGCACATCTTGTGGTTTTGCAGAAAACTTCATCCGCGTCTACCAAAAGATGCATGTGCATGCTTAAAACGCGTTTTCGCAAAAATGCGTGCGCGGGTGCTAAAAAGAGCAGCATCGGCATGCTTAGCACGTCGTTTGGTAGAAATCCACGTGCGCGTTCTGCAAAAAGCACCATTTGCATGCACATCTTGTGGTTTTGCAGAAAACTTCATCCGCGTCTACCAAAAGATGCATGTGCATGCTTAAAACGCGTTTTCGCACAAATGCGTGCGCGGGTGCTAAAAAAAGCAGCATCGGCATGCTTAGCACGTCGTTTGGTAGAAATTCACGAGCGCGTTCTGCAAAAAGCACCATTTGCATGCACATCTTGTGGTTTTGCAGAAAACTTCATCCGCGTCTACGAAAAGATGCATGTGCATGCTTAAAACGCGTTTTCGCACAAATGCGTGCGCGGGTGCTAAAAAGAGCAGCATCGGCATGCTTAGCACGTCGTTTGGTAGAAATCCACGTGCGCGTTCTGCCAAAAGCACCATTTGCATGCACATCTTGTGGTTTTGCAGAAAACTTCATCCGCGTCTACCAAAAGATGCATGTGCATGCTTAAAACGCGTTTTCGCACAAATCCGTGCGCGGGTGCTAAAAAGAGCAGCATCGGCATGCTTAGCACGTCGTTTGGTAGAAATCCACGTGCGCGTTCTGCAAAAAGCACCATTTGCATGCACATCTTGTGGTTTTGCAGAAAACTTCATCCGCGCCTACCAATAGATTCATGTGCATGCTTAAAACGCGTTTTCGCACAAATACGTGCGCGGGTGCTAAAAAGAGCAGCATCGGCATGCTTAGCACGTCGTTTGGTAGAAATCCACGTGCGCGTTCTGCAAAAAGCACCATTTGCATGCACATCTTGTGGTTTTGCAGAAAACTTCATCCGCGTCTACCAAAAGATGCATGTGCATGCTTAAAACGCGTTTTCGCACAAATGCGTGCGCGGGTGCTAAAAAGAGCAGCATCGGCATGCCTAGCACGTCGTTTGGTAGAAATCCACGTGCGCGTTCTGCCAAAAGCACCATTTGCATGCACATCTTGTGGTATTGCAGAAAACTTCATCCGCGTCTACCAAAAGATGCATGTGCATGCTTAAAACGCGTTTTCGCACAAATCCGTGCGCGGGTGCTAAAAAGAGCAGCATCGGCATGCTTAGCACGTCGTTTGGTAGAAATCCACGTGCGCGTTCTGCAAAAAGCACCATTTGCATGCACATCTTGTGGTTTTGCAGAAAACTTCATCCGCGCCTACCAAAAGATGCATGTGCATGCTTAAAACGCGTTTTCGCACAAATGCGTGCGCGGGTGCTAAAAAGAGCAGCATCGGCATGCTTAGCACGTCGTTTGGTAGAAATCCACGTGCGCGTTCTGCAAAAAGCACCATTTGCATGCACATCTTGTGGTTTTGCAGAAAACTTCATCCGCGTCTACCGAAAGATGCATGTGCATGCTTAAAACGCGTTTTCGCAAAAATGCGTGCGCGGGTGCTAAAAAGTGCAGCATCGGCATGCTTAGCACGTCGTTTGGTAGAAATCCACGTGCGCGTTCTGCAAAAAGCACCATTTGCATGCACATCTTGTGGTTTTGCAGAAAACTTCATCCGCGTCTACCAAAAGATGCATGTGCATGCTTAAAACGCGTTTTCGCACAAATGCGTGCGCGGGTGCTAAAAAGAGCAGCATCGGCATGCTTAGCACGTCGTTTGGTAGAAATCCACGTGCGCGTTCTGCAAAAAGCACCATTTGCATGCACATCTTGTGGTTTTGCAGAAAACTTCATCCGCGTCTACCAAAAGATGCATGTGCATGCTTAAAACGCGTTTTCGCACAAATGCGTGCGCGGGTGCTAAAAAGAGCAGCATCGGCATGCTTAGCACGTCGTTTGGTAGAAATTCACGAGCGCGTTCTGCAAAAAGCACCATTTGCATGCACATCTTGTGGTTTTGCAGAAAACTTCATCCGCGTCTACGAAAAGATGCATGTGCATGCTTAAAACGCGTTTTCGCACAAATGCGTGCGCGGGTGCTAAAAAGAGCAGCATCGGCATGCTTAGCACGTCGTTTGGTAGAAATCCACGTGCGCGTTCTGCCAAAAGCACCATTTGCATGCACATCTTGTGGTTTTGCAGAAAACTTCATCCGCGTCTACCAAAAGATGCATGTGCATGCTTAAAACGCGTTTTCGCACAAATCCGTGCGCGGGTGCTAAAAAGAGCAGCATCGGCATGCTTAGCACGTCGTTTGGTAGAAATCCACGTGCGCGTTCTGCAAAAAGCACCATTTGCATGCACATCTTGTGGTTTTGCAGAAAACTTCATCCGCGCCTACCAAAAGATGCATGTGCATGCTTAAAACGCGTTTTCGCACAAATGCGTGCGCGGGTGCTAAAAAGAGCAGCATCGGCATGCTTAGCACGTCGTTTGGTAGAAATCCACGTGCGCGTTCTGCAAAAAGCACCATTTGCATGCACATCTTGTGGTTTTGTAGAAAACTTCATCCGCGTCTACGAAAAGATGCATGTGCATGCTTAAAACGCGTTTTTGCACAAATGCGTGCGCGGGTGCTAAAAATAGCAGCATCGGCATGCTTAGCACGTCGTTTGGTAGAAATCCACGTGCGCGTTCTGCAAAAAGCACCATTTGCATGCACATCTTGTGGTTTTGCAGAAAACTTCATCCACGTCTACCAAAAGATGCATGTGCATGCTTAAAACGCGTTTTCGCACAAGTGCGTGCGCGGGTGCTAAAAAGAGCAGCATCGGCATGCTTAGCACGTCGTTTGGTAGAAATCCACGTGCGCGTTCTGCCAAAAGCACCATTTGCATGCACATCTTGTGGTTTTGCAGAAAACTTCATCCGCGTCTACCAAAAGATGCATGTGCATGCTTAAAACGCGTTTTCGCACAAATCCGTGCGCGGGTGCTAAAAAGAGCAGCATCGGCATGCTTAGCACGTCGTTTGGTAGAAATCCACGTGCGCGTTCTGCAAAAAGCACCATTTGCATGCACATCTTGTGGTTTTGCAGAAAACTTCATCCGCGTCTACCAAAAGATGCATGTGCATGCTTAAAACGCGTTTTCGCACAAATGCGTGCGCGGGTGCTAAAAAAAGCAGCATCGGCATGCTTAGCACGTCGTTTATTAGAAATCCACGTGCGCGTTCTGCCAAAAGCACCATTTGCATGCACATCTTGTGGTTTTGCAGAAAACTTCATCCGCGTCTACCAAAAGATGCATGTGCATGCTTAAAACGCGTTTTCGCACAAATCCGTGCGCGGGTGCTAAAAAGAGCAGCATCGGCAAGCTTAGCACGTCGTTTGGTAGAAATCCACGTGCGCGTTCTGCCAAAAGCACCATTTGCATGCACATCTTGTGGTTTTGCAGAAAACTTCATCCGCGTCTACCAAAAGATGCATGTGCATGCTTAAAACGCGTTTTCGCACAAATCCGTGCGCGGGTGCTAAAAAGAGCAGCATCGGCATGCTTAGCACGTCGTTTGGTAGAAATCCACGTGCGCGTTCTGCAAAAAGCACCATTTGCATGCACATCTTGTGGTTTTGCAGAAAACTTCATCCGCGCCTACCAAAAGATGCATGTGCATGCTTAAAACGCGTTTTCGCACAAATGCGTGCGCGGGTGCTAAAAAGAGCAGCATCGGCATGCTTAGCACGTCGTTTGGTAGAAATCCACGTGCGCGTTCTGCAAAAAGCACCATTTGCATGCACATCTTGTGGTTTTGCAGAAAACTTCATCCGCGTCTACCAAAAGATGCATGTGCATGCATAAAACGCGTTTTCGCAAAAATGCGTGCGCGGGTGCTAAAAAGAGCAGCATCGGCATGCTTAGCACGTCGTTTGGTAGAAATCCACGTGCGCGTTCTGCAAAAAGCACCATTTGCATGCACATCTTGTGGTTTTGCAGAAAACTTCATCCGCGTCTACGAAAAGATGCATGTGCATGCTTAAAACGCGTTTTCGCACAAATGCGTGCGCGGGTGCTAAAAAGAGCAGCATCGGCATGCTTAGCACGTCGTTTGGTAGAAATCCACGTGCGCGTTCTGCCAAAAGCACCATTTGCATGCACATCTTGTGGTTTTGCAGAAAACTTCATCCGCGTCTACCAAAAGATGCATGTGCATGCTTAAAACGCGTTTTCGCACAAATGCGTGCGCGGGTGCTAAAAAGAGCAGCATCGGCATGCTTAGCACGTCGTTTGGTAGAAATCCACGTGCGCGTTCTGCCAAAAGCACCATTTGCATGCACATCTTGTGGTTTTGCAGAAAACTTCATCCGCGTCTACCAAAAGATGCATGTGCATGCTTAAAACGCGTTTTCGCACAAATCCGTGCGCGGGTGCTAAAAAGAGCAGCATCGGCAAGCTTAGCACGTCGTTTGGAAGAAATCCACGTGCGCGTTCTGCAAAAAGCACCATTTGCATGCACATCTTGTGGTTTTGCAGAAAACTTCATCCGCGTCTACCAAAAGATGCATGTGCATGCTTAAAACGCGTTTTCGCACAAATCCGTGCGCGGGTGCTAAAAAGAGCAGCATCGGCATGCTTAGCACGTCGTTTGGTAGAAATCCACGTGCGCGTTCTGCAAAAAGCACCATTTGCATGCACATCTTGTGGTTTTGCAGAAAACTTCATCCGCGCCTACCAAAAGATGCATGTGCATGCTTAAAACGCGTTTTCGCACAAATGCGTGCGCGGGTGCTAAAAAGAGCAGCATCGGCATGCTTAGCACGTCGTTTGGTAGAAATCCACGTGCGCGTTCTGCAAAAAGCACCATTTGCATGCACATCTTGTGGTTTTGCAGAAAACTTCATCCGCGTCTACCAAAAGATGCATGTGCATGCATAAAACGCGTTTTCGCAAAAATGCGTGCGCGGGTGCTAAAAAGAGCAGCATCGGCATGCTTAGCACGTCGTTTGGTAGAAATCCACGTGCGCGTTCTGCAAAAAGCACCATTTGCATGCACATCTTGTGGTTTTGCAGAAAACTTCATCCGCGTCTACGAAAAGATGCATGTGCATGCTTAAAACGCGTTTTCGCACAAATGCGTGCGCGGGTGCTAAAAAGAGCAGCATCGGCATGCTTAGCACGTCGTTTGGTAGAAATCCACGTGCGCGTTCTGCCAAAAGCACCATTTGCATGCACATCTTGTGGTTTTGCAGAAAACTTCATCCGCGTCTACCAAAAGATGCATGTGCATGCTTAAAACGCGTTTTCGCACAAATGCGTGCGCGGGTGCTAAAAAGAGCAGCATCGGCATGCTTAGCACGTCGTTTGGTAGAAATCCACGTGCGCGTTCTGCCAAAAGCACCATTTGCATGCACATCTTGTGGTTTTGCAGAAAACTTCATCCGCGTCTACCAAAAGATGCATGTGCATGCTTAAAACGCGTTTTCGCACAAATCCGTGCGCGGGTGCTAAAAAGAGCAGCATCGGCAAGCTTAGCACGTCGTTTGGAAGAAATCCACGTGCGCGTTCTGCAAAAAGCACCATTTGCATGCACATCTTGTGGTTTTGCAGAAAACTTCATCCGCGTCTACCAAAAGATGCATGTGCATGCTTAAAACGCGTTTTCGCACAAATGCGTGCGCGGGTGCTAAAAATAGCAGCATCGGCATGCTTAGCACGTCGTTTGGTAGAAATCCACGTGCGCGTTCTGCAAAAAGCACCATTTGCATGCACATCTTGTGGTTTTGCAGAAAACTTCATCCGCGTCTACCAAAAGATGCATGTGCATGCTTAAAACGCGTTTTCGCACAAATGCGTGCGCGGGTGCTAAAAAGAACAGCATCGGCATGCTTAGCACGTCGTTTGGTAGAAATCCACGTGCGCGTTCTGCCAAAAGCACCATTTGCATGCACATCTCTTGGTTTTGCAGAAAACTTCATCCGCGTCTACCAAAAGATGCATGTGCATGCTTAAAACGCGTTTTCGCACAAATCCGTGCGCGGGTGCTAAAAGAGCAGCATCGGCATGCTTAGCACGTCGTTTGGTAGAAATCCACGTGCGCGTTCTCCAAAAAGCACCATTTGCATGCACATCTTGTGGTTTTGCAGAAAACTTCATCCGCGTCTACCAAAAGATGCATGTGCATGCTTAAAACGCGTTTTCGCACAAATGCGTGCGCGGGTGCTAAAAAGAGCAGCATCGGCATGCTTAGCACGTCGTTTGGTAGAAATCCACGTGCGCGTTCTGCCAAAAGCACCATTTGCATGCACATCTTGTGGTTTTGCAGAAAACTTCATCCGCGTCTACCAAAAGATGCATGTGCATGCTTAAAACGCGTTTTCGCACAAATGCGTGCGCGGGTGCTAAAAAGAGCAGCATCGGCATGCTTAGCACGTCTTTTGGTAGAAATCCACGTGCGCGTTCTGCCAAAAGCACCATTTGCATGCACATACACACGCGAGACAGATAACTTCATCCGCGTCTACCAAAAGATGCATGTGCATGCTTAAAACGCGTTTTCGCACAAATGCGTGCGCGGGTGCTAAAAAGAGCAGCATCGGCATGGCGCGGATGAAGTTTTCTGCAAAACCACAAGATGTGCATGCAAATGGTGCTTTTTGCAGAACGCGCACGTGGATTTCTACCAAACGACGTGCTAAGCATGCCGATGCTGCTCTTTTTAGCACCCGCGCACGGATTTGTGCGAAAACGCGTTTTAAGCATGCACATGCATCTTTTGGTAGACGCGGATGAAGTTTTCTGCAAAACCACAAGATGTGCATGCAAATGGTGCTTTTTGCAGAACGCGCACGTGGATTTCTACCAAACAACGTGCTAAGCATGCCGATGCTGCTCTTTTTAGCACCCGCGCACGCATTTGTGCGAAAACGCGTTTTAAGCATGCACATGCATCTTTTGGTAGACGCGGATGAAGTTTTCTGCAAAACCACAAGATGTGCATGCAAATGGTGCTTTTGGCAGAACGCGCACGTGGATTTCTACCAAACGACGTGCTAAGCATGCCGATGCTGCTCTTTTTAGCACCCGCGCACGCATTTGTGCGAAAACGCGTTTTAAGCATGCACATGCATCTTTTGGTAGACGCGGATGAAGTTTTCTGCAAAACCACAAGATGTGCATGCAAATGGTGCTTTTTGGAGAACGCGCACGTGGAGTTCTACCAAACGACGTGCTAAGCATGCCGATGCTGCTCTTTTAGCACCCGCGCACGGATTTGTGCGAAAACGCGTTTTAAGCATGCACATGCATCTTTTGGTAGACGCGGATGAAGTTTTCTGCAAAACCAAGAGATGTGCATGCAAATGGTGCTTTTGGCAGAACGCGCACGTGGATTTCTACCAAACGACGTGCTAAGCATGCCGATGCTGTTCTTTTTAGCACCCGCGCACGCATTTGTGCGAAAACGCGTTTTAAGCATGCACATGCATCTTTTGGTAGACGCGGATGAAGTTTTCTGCAAAACCACAAGATGTGCATGCAAATGGTGCTTTTTGCAGAACGCGCACGTGGATTTCTACCAAACGACGTGCTAAGCATGCCGATGCTGCTATTTTTAGCACCCGCGCACGCATTTGTGCGAAAACGCGTTTTAAGCATGCACATGCATCTTTTGGTAGACGCGGATGAAGTTTTCTGCAAAACCACAAGATGTGCATGCAAATGGTGCTTTTTGCAGAACGCGCACGTGGATTTCTTCCAAACGACGTGCTAAGCTTGCCGATGCTGCTCTTTTTAGCACCCGCGCACGGATTTGTGCGAAAACGCGTTTTAAGCATGCACATGCATCTTTTGGTAGACGCGGATGAAGTTTTCTGCAAAACCACAAGATGTGCATGCAAATGGTGCTTTTGGCAGAACGCGCACGTGGATTTCTACCAAACGACGTGCTAAGCATGCCGATGCTGTTCTTTTTAGCACCCGCGCACGCATTTGTGCGAAAACGCGTTTTAAGCATGCACATGCATCTTTTGGTAGACGCGGATGAAGTTTTCTGCAAAACCACAAGATGTGCATGCAAATGGTGCTTTTGGCAGAACGCGCACGTGGATTTCTACCAAACGACGTGCTAAGCATGCCGATGCTGCTCTTTTTAGCACCCGCGCACGCATTTGTGCGAAAACGCGTTTTAAGCATGCACATGCATCTTTTCGTAGACGCGGATGAAGTTTTCTGCAAAACCACAAGATGTGCATGCAAATGGTGCTTTTTGCAGAACGCGCACGTGGATTTCTACCAAACGACGTGCTAAGCATGCCGATGCTGCTCTTTTTAGCACCCGCGCACGCATTTTTGCGAAAACGCGTTTTATGCATGCACATGCATCTTTTGGTAGACGCGGATGAAGTTTTCTGCAAAACCACAAGATGTGCATGCAAATGGTGCTTTTTGCAGAACGCGCACGTGGATTTCTACCAAACGACGTGCTAAGCATGCCGATGCTGCTCTTTTTAGCACCCGCGCACGCATTTGTGCGAAAACGCGTTTTAAGCATGCACATGCATCTTTTGGTAGGCGCGGATGAAGTTTTCTGCAAAACCACAAGATGTGCATGCAAATGGTGCTTTTTGCAGAACGCGCACGTGGATTTCTACCAAACGACGTGCTAAGCATGCCGATGCTGCTCTTTTTAGCACCCGCGCACGGATTTGTGCGAAAACGCGTTTTAAGCATGCACATGCATCTTTTGGTAGACGCGGATGAAGTTTTCTGCAAAACCACAAGATGTGCATGCAAATGGTGCTTTTGGCAGAACGCGCACGTGGATTTCTACCAAACGACGTGCTAAGCTTGCCGATGCTGCTCTTTTTAGCACCCGCGCACGGATTTGTGCGAAAACGCGTTTTAAGCATGCACATGCATCTTTTGGTAGACGCGGATGAAGTTTTCTGCAAAACCACAAGATGTGCATGCAAATGGTGCTTTTGGCAGAACGCGCACGTGGATTTCTAATAAACGACGTGCTAAGCATGCCGATGCTGCTTTTTTTAGCACCCGCGCACGCATTTGTGCGAAAACGCGTTTCAAGCATGCACATGCATCTTTTGGTAGACGCGGATGAAGTTTTCTGCAAAACCACAAGATGTGCATGCAAATGGTGCTTTTTGCAGAACGCGCACGTGGATTTCTACCAAACGACGTGCTAAGCATGCAGATGCTGCTCTTTTTAGCACCCGCGCACGGATTTGTGCGAAAACGCGTTTTAAGCATGCACATGCATCTTTTGGTAGACGCGGATGAAGTTTTCTGCAAAACCACAAGATGTGCATGCAAATGGTGCTTTTGGCAGAACGCGCACGTGGATTTCTACCAAACGACGTGCTAAGCATGCCGATGCTGCTCTTTTTAGCACCCGCGCACGCACTTGTGCGAAAACGCGTTTTAAGCATGCACATGCATCTTTTGGTAGACGTGGATGAAGTTTTCTGCAAAACCACAAGATGTGCATGCAAATGGTGCTTTTTGCAGAACGCGCACGTGGATTTCTACCAAACGACGTGCTAAGCATGCCGATGCTGCTATTTTTAGCACCCGCGCACGCATTTGTGCAAAAACGCGTTTTAAGCATGCACATGCATCTTTTCGTAGACGCGGATGAAGTTTTCTACAAAACCACAAGATGTGCATGCAAATGGTGCTTTTTGCAGAACGCGCACGTGGATTTCTACCAAACGACGTGCTAAGCATGCCGATGCTGCTCTTTTTAGCACCCGCGCACGCATTTGTGCGAAAACGCGTTTTAAGCATGCACATGCATCTTTTGGTAGGCGCGGATGAAGTTTTCTGCAAAACCACAAGATGTGCATGCAAATGGTGCTTTTTGCAGAACGCGCACGTGGATTTCTACCAAACGACGTGCTAAGCATGCCGATGCTGCTCTTTTTAGCACCCGCGCACGGATTTGTGCGAAAACGCGTTTTAAGCATGCACATGCATCTTTTGGTAGACGCGGATGAAGTTTTCTGCAAAACCACAAGATGTGCATGCAAATGGTGCTTTTGGCAGAACGCGCACGTGGATTTCTACCAAACGACGTGCTAAGCATGCCGATGCTGCTCTTTTTAGCACCCGCGCACGCATTTGTGCGAAAACGCGTTTTAAGCATGCACATGCATCTTTTCGTAGACGCGGATGAAGTTTTCTGCAAAACCACAAGATGTGCATGCAAATGGTGCTTTTTGCAGAACGCGCTCGTGAATTTCTACCAAACGACGTGCTAAGCATGCCGATGCTGCTCTTTTTAGCACCCGCGCACGCATTTGTGCGAAAACGCGTTTTAAGCATGCACATGCATCTTTTGGTAGACGCGGATGAAGTTTTCTGCAAAACCACAAGATGTGCATGCAAATGGTGCTTTTTGCAGAACGCGCACGTGGATTTCTACCAAACGACGTGCTAAGCATGCCGATGCTGCTCTTTTTAGCACCCGCGCACGCATTTGTGCGAAAACGCGTTTTAAGCATGCACATGCATCTTTTGGTAGACGCGGATGAAGTTTTCTGCAAAACCACAAGATGTGCATGCAAATGGTGCTTTTTGCAGAACGCGCACGTGGATTTCTACCAAACGACGTGCTAAGCATGCCGATGCTGCACTTTTTAGCACCCGCGCACGCATTTTTGCGAAAACGCGTTTTAAGCATGCACATGCATCTTTCGGTAGACGCGGATGAAGTTTTCTGCAAAACCACAAGATGTGCATGCAAATGGTGCTTTTTGCAGAACGCGCACGTGGATTTCTACCAAACGACGTGCTAAGCATGCCGATGCTGCTCTTTTTAGCACCCGCGCACGCATTTGTGCGAAAACGCGTTTTAAGCATGCACATGCATCTTTTGGTAGGCGCGGATGAAGTTTTCTGCAAAACCACAAGATGTGCATGCAAATGGTGCTTTTTGCAGAACGCGCACGTGGATTTCTACCAAACGACGTGCTAAGCATGCCGATGCTGCTCTTTTTAGCACCCGCGCACGGATTTGTGCGAAAACGCGTTTTAAGCATGCACATGCATCTTTTGGTAGACGCGGATGAAGTTTTCTGCAAAACCACAAGATGTGCATGCAAATGGTGCTTTTGGCAGAACGCGCACGTGGATTTCTACCAAACGACGTGCTAGGCATGCCGATGCTGCTCTTTTTAGCACCCGCGCACGCATTTGTGCGAAAACGCGTTTTAAGCATGCACATGCATCTTTTGGTAGGCGCGGATGAAGTTTTCTGCAAAACCACAAGATGTGCATGCAAATGGTGCTTTTTGCAGAACGCGCACGTGGATTTCTACCAAACGACGTGCTAAGCATGCCGATGCTGCTCTTTTTAGCACCCGCGCACGGATTTGTGCGAAAACGCGTTTTAAGCATGCACATGCATCTTTTGGTAGACGCGGATGAAGTTTTCTGCAAAACCACAAGATGTGCATGCAAATGGTGCTTTTGGCAGAACGCGCACGTGGATTTCTACCAAACGACGTGCTAAGCTTGCCGATGCTGCTCTTTTTAGCACCCGCGCACGGATTTGTGCGAAAACGCGTTTTAAGCATGCACATGCATCTTTTGGTAGACGCGGATGAAGTTTTCTGCAAAACCACAAGATGTGCATGCAAATGGTGCTTTTGGCAGAACGCGCACGTGGATTTCTAATAAACGACGTGCTAAGCATGCCGATGCTGCTTTTTTTAGCACCCGCGCACGCATTTGTGCGAAAACGCGTTTTAAGCATGCACATGCATCTTTTGGTAGACGCGGATGAAGTTTTCTGCAAAACCACAAGATGTGCATGCAAATGGTGCTTTTTGCAGAACGCGCACGTGGATTTCTACCAAACGACGTGCTAAGCATGCCGATGCTGCTCTTTTTAGCACCCGCGCACGGATTTGTGCGAAAACGCGTTTTAAGCATGCACATGCATCTTTTGGTAGACGCGGATGAAGTTTTCTGCAAAACCACAAGATGTGCATGCAAATGGTGCTTTTGGCAGAACGCGCACGTGGATTTCTACCAAACGACGTGCTAAGCAGGCCGATGCTGCTCTTTTTAGCACCCGCGCACGCACTTGTGCGAAAACGCGTTTTAAGCATGCACATGCATCTTTTGGTAGACGTGGATGAAGTTTTCTGCAAAACCACAAGATGTGCATGCAAATGGTGCTTTTTGCAGAACGCGCACGTGGATTTCTACCAAACGACGTGCTAAGCATGCCGATGCTGCTATTTTTAGCACCCGCGCACGCATTTGTGCAAAAACGCGTTTTAAGCATGCACATGCATCTTTTCGTAGACGCGGATGAAGTTTTCTACAAAACCACAAGATGTGCATGCAAATGGTGCTTTTTGCAGAACGCGCACGTGGATTTCTACCAAACGACGTGCTAAGCATGCCGATGCTGCTCTTTTTAGCACCCGCGCACGCATTTGTGCGAAAACGCGTTTTAAGCATGCACATGCATCTTTTGGTAGGCGCGGATGAAGTTTTCTGCAAAACCACAAGATGTGCATGCAAATGGTGCTTTTTGCAGAACGCGCACGTGGATTTCTACCAAACGACGTGCTAAGCATGCCGATGCTGCTCTTTTTAGCACCCGCGCACGGATTTGTGCGAAAACGCGTTTTAAGCATGCACATGCATCTTTTGGTAGACGCGGATGAAGTTTTCTGCAAAACCACAAGATGTGCATGCAAATGGTGCTTTTGGCAGAACGCGCACGTGGATTTCTACCAAACGACGTGCTAAGCATGCCGATGCTGCTCTTTTTAGCACCCGCGCACGCATTTGTGCGAAAACGCGTTTTAAGCATGCACATGCATCTTTTCGTAGACGCGGATGAAGTTTTCTGCAAAACCACAAGATGTGCATGCAAATGGTGCTTTTTGCAGAACGCGCTCGTGAATTTCTACCAAACGACGTGCTAAGCATGCCGATGCTGCTCTTTTTAGCACCCGCGCACGCATTTGTGCGAAAACGCGTTTTAAGCATGCACATGCATCTTTTGGTAGACGCGGATGAAGTTTTCTGCAAAACCACAAGATGTGCATGCAAATGGTGCTTTTTGCAGAACGCGCACGTGGATTTCTACCAAACGACGTGCTAAGCATGCCGATGCTGCTCTTTTTAGCACCCGCGCACGCATTTGTGCGAAAACGCGTTTTAAGCATGCACATGCATCTTTTGGTAGACGCGGATGAAGTTTTCTGCAAAACCACAAGATGTGCATGCAAATGGTGCTTTTTGCAGAACGCGCACGTGGATTTCTACCAAACGACGTGCTAAGCATGCCGATGCTGCACTTTTTAGCACCCGCGCACGCATTTTTGCGAAAACGCGTTTTAAGCATGCACATGCATCTTTCGGTAGACGCGGATGAAGTTTTCTGCAAAACCACAAGATGTGCATGCAAATGGTGCTTTTTGCAGAACGCGCACGTGGATTTCTACCAAACGACGTGCTAAGCATGCCGATGCTGCTCTTTTTAGCACCCGCGCACGCATTTGTGCGAAAACGCGTTTTAAGCATGCACATGCATCTTTTGGTAGGCGCGGATGAAGTTTTCTGCAAAACCACAAGATGTGCATGCAAATGGTGCTTTTTGCAGAACGCGCACGTGGATTTCTACCAAACGACGTGCTAAGCATGCCGATGCTGCTCTTTTTAGCACCCGCGCACGGATTTGTGCGAAAACGCGTTTTAAGCATGCACATGCATCTTTTGGTAGACGCGGATGAAGTTTTCTGCAAAACCACAAGATGTGCATGCAAATGGTGCTTTTGGCAGAACGCGCACGTGGATTTCTACCAAACGACGTGCTAGGCATGCCGATGCTGCTCTTTTTAGCACCCGCGCACGCATTTGTGCGAAAACGCGTTTTAAGCATGCACATGCATCTTTTGGTAGACGCGGATGAAGTTTTCTGCAAAACCACAAGATGTGCATGCAAATGGTGCTTTTTGCAGAACGCGCACGTGGATTTCTACCAAACGACGTGCTAAGCATGCCGATGCTGCTCTTTTTAGCACCCGCGCACGTATTTGTGCGAAAACGCGTTTTAAGCATGCACATGCATCTTTTGGTAGGCGCGGATGAAGTTTTCTGCAAAACCACAAGATGTGCATGCAAATGGTGCTTTTTGCAGAACGCGCACGTGGATTTCTACCAAACGACGTGCTAAGCATGCCGATGCTGCTCTTTTTAGCACCCGCGCACGGATTTGTGCGAAAACGCGTTTTAAGCATGCACATGCATCTTTTGGTAGACGCGGATGAAGTTTTCTGCAAAACCACAAGATGTGCATGCAAATGGTGCTTTTTGCAGAACGCGCACGTGGATTTCTACCAAACGACGTGCTAAGCATGCCGATGCTGCTCTTTTTAGCACCCGCGCACGCATTTTTGCGAAAACGCGTTTTAAGCATGCACATGCATCTTTTGGTAGACGCGGATGAAGTTTTCTGCAAAACCACAAGATGTGCATGCAAATGGTGCTTTTTGCAGAACGCGCACGTGGATTTCTACCAAACGACGTGCTAAGCATGCCGATGCTGCTCTTTTTAGCACCCGCGCACGCATTTGTGCGAAAACGCGTTTTAAGCATGCACATGCATCTTTTGGTAGGCGCGGATGAAGTTTTCTGCAAAACCACAAGATGTGCATGCAAATGGTGCTTTTTGCAGAACGCGCACGTGGATTTCTACCAAACGACGTGCTAAGCATGCCGATGCTGCTCTTTTTAGCACCCGCGCACGGATTTGTGCGAAAACGCGTTTTAAGCATGCACATGCATCTTTTGGTAGACGCGGATGAAGTTTTCTGCAAAACCACAAGATGTGCATGCAAATGGTGCTTTTGGCAGAACGCGCACGTGGATTTCTACCAAACGACGTGCTAAGCATGCCGATGCTGCTCTTTTTAGCACCCGCGCACGCATTTGTGCGAAAACGCGTTTTAAGCATGCACATGCATCTTTTGGTAGACGCGGATGAAGTTTTCTGCAAAACCACAATATGTGCATGCAAATGGTGCTTTTTGCAGAACGCGCTCGTGGATTTCTACCAAACGACGTGCTAAGCATGCCGATGCTGCTCTTTTTAGCACCCGCGCACGCATTTGTGCGAAAACGCGTTTTAAGCATGCACATGCATCTTTTCGTAGACGCGGATGAAGTTTTCTGAAAACCACAAGATGTGCATGCAAATGGTGCTTTTGGCAGAACGCGCACGTGGATTTCTACCAAACGACGTGCTAAGCATGCCGATGCTGCTCTTTTTAGCACCCGCGCACGCACTTGTGCGAAAACGCGTTTTAAGCATGCACATGCATCTTTTGGTAGACGTGGATGAAGTTTTCTGCAAAACCACAAGATGTGCATGCAAATGGTGCTTTTTGCAGAACGCGCACGTGGATTTCTACCAAACGACGTGCTAAGCATGCCGATGCTGCTATTTTTAGCACCCGCGCACGCATTTGTGCAAAAACGCGTTTTAAGCATGCACATGCATCTTTTGGTAGACGCGGATGAAGTTTTCTGCAAAACCACAAGATGTGCATGCAAATGGTGCTTTTTGCAGAACGCGCACGTGGATTTCTACCAAACGACGTGCTAAGCATGCCGATGCTGCTCTTTTTAGCACCCGCGCACGCATTTGTGCGAAAACGCGTTTTAAGCATGCACATGCATCTTTTGGTAGACGCGGATGAAGTTTTCTGCAAAACCACAAGATGTGCATGCAAATGGTGCTTTTTGCAGAACGCGCACGTGGATTTCTACCAAACGACGTGCTAAGCATGCCGATGCTGCTCTTTTTAGCACCCGCGCACGCATTTGTGCGAAAACGCGTTTTAAGCATGCACATGCATCTTTTGGTAGACGCGGATGAAGTTTTCTGCAAAACCACAAGATGTGCATGCAAATGGTGCTTTTTGCAGAACGCGCACGTGGATTTCTACCAAACGACGTGCTAAGCATGCCGATGCTGCTCTTTTTAGCACCCGCGCACGCATTTGTGCGAAAACGCGTTTTAAGCATGCACATGCATCTTTTGGTAGACGCGGATGAAGTTTTCTGCAAAACCACAAGATGTGCATGCAAATGGTGCTTTTGGCAGAACGCGCACGTGGATTTCTACCAAACGACGTGCTAAGCATGCCGATGCTGCTCTTTTTAGCACCCGCGCACGCATTTGTGCGAAAACGCGTTTTAAGCATGCACATGCATCTTTTCGTAGACGCGGATGAAGTTTTCTGCAAAACCACAAGATGTGCATGCAAATGGTGCTTTTTGCAGAACGCGCACGTGGATTTCTACCAAACGACGTGCTAAGCATGCCGATGCTGCTCTTTTTAGCACCCGCGCACGCATTTGTGCGAAAACGCGTTTTAAGCATGCACATGCATCTTTTGGTAGACGCGGATGAAGTTTTCTGCAAAACCACAAGATGTGCATGCAAATGGTGCTTTTTGCAGAACGCGCACGTGGATTTCTACCAAACGACGTGCTAAGCATGCCGATGCTGCTCTTTTTAGCACCCGCGCACGGATTTGTGCGAAAACGCGTTTTAAGCATGCACATGCATCTTTTGGTAGACGCGGATGAAGTTTTCTGCAAAACCACAAGATGTGCATGCAAATGGTGCTTTTGGCAGAACGCGCACGTGGATTTCTACCAAACGACGTGCTAAGCATGCCGATGCTGCTCTTTTTAGCACCCGCGCACGCATTTGTGCGAAAACGCGTTTTAAGCATGCACATGCATCTTTTCGTAGACGCGGATGAAGTTTTCTGCAAAACCACAAGATGTGCATGCAAATGGTGCTTTTTGCAGAACGCGCACGTGGATTTCTACCAAACGACGTGCTAAGCATGCCGATGCTGCTCTTTTTAGCACCCGCGCACGCATTTTTGCGAAAACGCGTTTTAAGCATGCACATGCATCTTTTGGTAGACGCGGATGAAGTTTTCTGCAAAACCACAAGATGTGCATGCAAATGGTGCTTTTTGCAGAACGCGCACGTGGATTTCTACCAAACGACGTGCTAAGCATGCCGATGCTGCTCTTTTTAGCACCCGCGCACGCATTTGTGCGAAAACGCGTTTTAAGCATGCACATGCATCTTTTGGTAGGCGCGGATGAAGTTTTCTGCAAAACCACAAGATGTGCATGCAAATGGTGCTTTTTGCAGAACGCGCACGTGGATTTCTACCAAACGACGTGCTAAGCATGCCGATGCTGCTCTTTTTAGCACCCGCGCACGGATTTGTGCGAAAACGCGTTTTAAGCATGCACATGCATCTTTTGGTAGACGCGGATGAAGTTTTCTGCAAAACCACAAGATGTGCATGCAAATGGTGCTTTTGGCAGAACGCGCACGTGGATTTCTACCAAACGACGTGCTAAGCATGCCGATGCTGCTCTTTTTAGCACCCGCGCACGCATTTGTGCGAAAACGCGTTTTAAGCATGCACATGCATCTTTTGGTAGACGCGGATGAAGTTTTCTGCAAAACCACAAGATGTGCATGCAAATGGTGCTTTTTGCAGAACGCGCTCGTGGATTTCTACCAAACGACGTGCTAAGCATGCCGATGCTGCTCTTTTTAGCACCCGCGCACGCATTTGTGCGAAAACGCGTTTTAAGCATGCACATACATCTTTTGGTAGACGCGGATGAAGTTTTCTGCAAAACCACAAGATGTGCATGCAAATGGTGCTTTTTGCAGAACGCGCACGTGGATTTCTACCAAACGACGTGCTAAGCATGCCGATGCTGCTCTTTTTAGCACCCGCGCACGGATTTGTGCGAAAACGCGTTTTAAGCATGCACATGCATCTTTTGGTAGACGCGGATGAAGTTTTCTGCAAAACCACAAGATGTGCATGCAAATCGTGCTTTTGGCAGAACGCGCACGTGGATTTCTACCAAACGACGTGCTAAGCATGCCGATGCTGCTCTTTTTAGCACCCGCGCACGCACTTGTGCGAAAACGCGTTTTAAGCATGCACATGCATCTTTTGGTAGACGTGGATGAAGTTTTCTGCAAAACCACAAGATGTGCATGCAAATGGTGCTTTTTGCAGAACGCGCACGTGGATTTCTACCAAACGACGTGCTAAGCATGCCGATGCTGCTATCTTTAGCACCCGCGCACGCATTTGTGCAAAAACGCGTTTTAAGCATGCACATGCATCTTTTGGTAGACGCGGATGAAGTTTTCTGCAAAACCACAAGATGTGCATGCAAATGGTGCTTTTTGCAGAACGCGCACGTGGATTTCTACCAAACGACGTGCTAAGCATGCCGATGCTGCTCTTTTTAGCACCCGCGCACGCATTTGTGCGAAAACGCGTTTTAAGCATGCACATGCATCTTTTGGTAGACGCGGATGAAGTTTTCTGCAAAACCACAAGATGTGCATGCAAATGGTGCTTTTTGCAGAACGCGCACGTGGATTTCTACCAAACGACGTGCTAAGCATGCCGATGCTGCTCTTTTTAGCACCCGCGCACGCATTTGTGCGAAAACGCGTTTTAAGCATGCACATGCATCTTTTGGTAGACGCGGATGAAGTTTTCTGCAAAACCACAAGATGTGCATGCAAATGGTGCTTTTTGCAGAACGCGCACGTGGATTTCTACCAAACGACGTGCTAAGCATGCCGATGCTGCTCTTTTTAGCACCCGCGCACGCATTTGTGCGAAAACGCGTTTTAAGCATGCACATGCATCTTTTGGTAGGCGCGGATGAAGTTTTCTGCAAAACCACAAGATGTGCATGCAAATGGTGCTTTTTGCAGAACGCGCACGTGGATTTCTACCAAACGACGTGCTAAGCATGCCGATGGTGCTCTTTTTAGCACCCGCGCACGGATTTGTGCGAAAACGCGTTTTAAGCATGCACATGCATCTTTTGGTAGACGCGGATGAAGTTTTCTGCAAAACCACAAGATGTGCATGCAAATGGTGCTTTTGGCAGAACGCGCACGTGGATTTCTACCAAACGACGTGCTAAGCATGCCGATGCTGCTCTTTTTAGCACCCGCGCACGCATTTGTGCGAAAACGCGTTTTAAGCATGCACATGCATCTTTTCGTAGACGCGGATGAAGTTTTCTGCAAAACCACAAGATGTGCATGCAAATGGTGCTTTTTGCAGAACGCGCTCGTGAATTTCTACCAAACGACGTGCTAAGCATGCCGATGCTGCTCTTTTTAGCACCCGCGCACGCATTTGTGCGAAAACGCGTTTTAAGCATGCACATGCATCTTTTGGTAGACGCGGATGAAGTTTTCTGCAAAACCACAAGATGTGCATGCAAATGGTGCTTTTTGCAGAACGCGCACGTGGATTTCTACCAAACGACGTGCTAAGCATGCCGATGCTGCTCTTTTTAGCACCCGCGCACGCATTTGTGCGAAAACGCGTTTTAAGCATGCACATGCATCTTTTCGTAGACGCGGATGCAGTTTTCTGCAAAACCACAAGATGTGCATGCAAATGGTGCTTTTTGCAGAACGCGCACGTGGATTTCTACCAAACGACGTGCTAAGCATGCCGATGCTGCTCTTTTTAGCACCCGCGCACGCATTTGTGCGAAAACGCGTTTTAAGCATGCACATGCATCTTTTGGTAGGCGCGGATGAAGTTTTCTGCAAAACCACAAGATGTGCATGCAAATGGTGCTTTTTGCAGAACGCGCACGTGGATTTCTACCAAACGACGTGCTAAGCATGCCGATGCTGCTCTTTTTAGCACCCGCGCACGCATTTGTGCGAAAACGCGTTTTAAGCATGCACATGCATCTTTTCGTAGACGCGGATGAAGTTTTCTGCAAAACCACAAGATGTGCATGCAAATGGTGCTTTTTGCAGAACGCGCTCGTGAATTTCTACCAAACGACGTGCTAAGCATGCCGATGCTGCTCTTTTTAGCACCCGCGCACGCATTTGTGCGAAAACGCGTTTTAAGCATGCAGATGCATCTTTTGGTAGACGCGGATGAAGTTTTCTGCAAAACCACAAGATGTGCATGCAAATGGTGCTTCTTGCAGAACGCGCACGTGGATTTCTACCAAACGACGTGCTAAGCATGCCGATGCTGCTCTTTTTAGCACCCGCGCACGCATTTGTGCGAAAACGCGTTTTAAGCATGCACATGCATCTTTTGGTAGACGCGGATGAAGTTTTCTGCAAAACCACAAGATGTGCATGCAAATGGTGCTTTTTGCAGAACGCGCACGTGGATTTCTACCAAACGACGTGCTAAGCATGCCGATGCTGCTCTTTTTAGCACCCGCGCACGCATTTTTGCGAAAACGCGTTTTAAGCATGCACATGCATCTTTTGGTAGACGCGGATGAAGTTTTCTGCAAAACCACAAGATGTGCATGCAAATCGTGCTTTTTGCAGAACGCGCACGTGGATTTCTACCAAACGACGTGCTAAGCATGCCGATGCTGCTCTTTTTAGCACCCGCGCACGCATTTGTGCGAAAACGCGTTTTAAGCATGCACATGCATCTTTTGGTAGGCGCGGATGAAGTTTTCTGCAAAACCACAAGATGTGCATGCAAATGGTGCTTTTTGCAGAACGCGCACGTGGATTTCTACCAAACGACGTGCTAAGCATGCCGATGCTGCTCTTTTTAGCACCCGCGCACGGATTTGTGCGAAAACGCGTTTTAAGCATGCACATGCATCTTTTGGTAGACGCGGATGAAGTTTTCTGCAAAACCACAAGATGTGCATGCAAATGGTGCTTTTGGCAGAACGCGCACGTGGATTTCTACCAAACGACGTGCTAAGCATGCCGATGCTGCTCTTTTTAGCACCCGCGCACGCATTTGTGCGAAAACGCGTTTTAAGCATGCACATGCATCTTTTGGTAGACGCGGATGAAGTTTTCTGCAAAACCACAAGATGTGCATGCAAATGGTGCTTTTTGCAGAACGCGCTCGTGGATTTCTACCAAACGACGTGCTAAGCATGCCGATGCTGCTCTTTTTAGCACCCGCGCACGCATTTGTGCGAAAACGCGTTTTAAGCATGCACATGCATCTTTTGGTAGACGCGGATGAAGTTTTCTGCAAAACCACAAGATGTGCATGCAAATGGTGCTTTTTGCAGAACGCGCTCGTGAATTTCTACCAAACGACGTGCTAAGCATGCCGATGCTGCTCTTTTTAGCACCCGCGCACGCATTTGTGCGAAAACGCGTTTTAAGCATGCACATGCATCTTTTGGTAGACGCGGATGAAGTTTTCTGCAAAACCACAAGATGTGCATGCAAATGGTGCTTTTTGCAGAACGCGCACGTGGATTTCTACCAAACGACGTGCTAAGCATGCCGATGCTGCTCTTTTTAGCACCCGCGCACGCATTTGTGCGAAAACGCGTTTTAAGCATGCACATGCATCTTTTCGTAGACGCGGATGCAGTTTTCTGCAAAACCACAAGATGTGCATGCAAATGGTGCTTTTTGCAGAACGCGCACGTGGATTTCTACCAAACGACGTGCTAAGCATGCCGATGCTGCTCTTTTTAGCACCCGCGCACGCATTTGTGCGAAAACGCGTTTTAAGCATGCACATGCATCTTTTGGTAGGCGCGGATGAAGTTTTCTGCAAAACCACAAGATGTGCATGCAAATGGTGCTTTTTGCAGAACGCGCACGTGGATTTCTACCAAACGACGTGCTAAGCATGCCGATGCTGCTCTTTTTAGCACCCGCGCACGGATTTGTGCGAAAACGCGTTTTAAGCATGCACATGCATCTTTTGGTAGACGCGGATGAAGTTTTCTGCAAAACCACAAGATGTGCATGCAAATGGTGCTTTTGGCAGAACGCGCACGTGGATTTCTACCAAACGACGTGCTAAGCATGCCGATGCTGCTCTTTTTAGCACCCGCGCACGCATTTGTGCGAAAACGCGTTTTAAGCATGCACATGCATCTTTTCGTAGACGCGGATGAAGTTTTCTGCAAAACCACAAGATGTGCATGCAAATGGTGCTTTTTGCAGAACGCGCTCGTGAATTTCTACCAAACGACGTGCTAAGCATGCCGATGCTGCTCTTTTTAGCACCCGCGCACGCATTTGTGCGAAAACGCGTTTTAAGCATGCAGATGCATCTTTTGGTAGACGCGGATGAAGTTTTCTGCAAAACCACAAGATGTGCATGCAAATGGTGCTTCTTGCAGAACGCGCACGTGGATTTCTACCAAACGACGTGCTAAGCATGCCGATGCTGCTCTTTTTAGCACCCGCGCACGCATTTGTGCGAAAACGCGTTTTAAGCATGCACATGCATCTTTTGGTAGACGCGGATGAAGTTTTCTGCAAAACCACAAGATGTGCATGCAAATGGTGCTTTTTGCAGAACGCGCACGTGGATTTCTACCAAACGACGTGCTAAGCATGCCGATGCTGCTCTTTTTAGCACCCGCGCACGCATTTTTGCGAAAACGCGTTTTAAGCATGCACATGCATCTTTTGGTAGACGCGGATGAAGTTTTCTGCAAAACCACAAGATGTGCATGCAAATCGTGCTTTTTGCAGAACGCGCACGTGGATTTCTACCAAACGACGTGCTAAGCATGCCGATGCTGCTCTTTTTAGCACCCCGCGCACGCATTTGTGCGAAAACGCGTTTTAAGCATGCACATGCATCTTTTGGTAGACGCGGATGAAGTTTTCTGCAAAACCACAAGATGTGCATGCAAATGGTGCTTTTTGCAGAACGCGCACGTGGATTTCTACCAAACGACGTGCTAAGCATGCCGATGCTGCTCTTTTTAGCACCCGCGCACGCATTTTTGCGAAAACGCGTTTTAAGCATGCACATGCATCTTTTGGTAGACGCGGATGAAGTTTTCTGCAAAACCACAAGATGTGCATGCAAATCGTGCTTTTTGCAGAACGCGCACGTGGATTTCTACCAAACGACGTGCTAAGCATGCCGATGCTGCTCTTTTTAGCACCCGCGCACGCATTTGTGCGAAAACGCGTTTTAAGCATGCACATGCATCTTTTGGTAGGCGCGGATGAAGTTTTCTGCAAAACCACAAGATGTGCATGCAAATGGTGCTTTTTGCAGAACGCGCACGTGGATTTCTACCAAACGACGTGCTAAGCATGCCGATGCTGCTCTTTTTAGCACCCGCGCACGGATTTGTGCGAAAACGCGTTTTAAGCATGCACATGCATCTTTTGGTAGACGCGGATGAAGTTTTCTGCAAAACCACAAGATGTGCATGCAAATGGTGCTTTTGGCAGAACGCGCACGTGGATTTCTACCAAACGACGTGCTAAGCATGCCGATGCTGCTCTTTTTAGCACCCGCGCACGCATTTGTGCGAAAACGCGTTTTAAGCATGCACATGCATCTTTTGGTAGACGCGGATGAAGTTTTCTGCAAAACCACAAGATGTGCATGCAAATGGTGCTTTTTGCAGAACGCGCTCGTGGATTTCTACCAAACGACGTGCTAAGCATGCCGATGCTGCTCTTTTTAGCACCCGCGCACGCATTTGTGCGAAAACGCGTTTTAAGCATGCACATGCATCTTTTGGTAGACGCGGATGAAGTTTTCTGCAAAACCACAAGATGTGCATGCAAATGGTGCTTTTTGCAGAACGCGCACGTGGATTTCTACCAAACGACGTGCTAAGCATGCCGATGCTGCTCTTTTTAGCACCCGCGCACGGATTTGTGCGAAAACGCGTTTTAAGCATGCACATGCATCTTTTGGTAGACGCGGATGAAGTTTTCTGCAAAACCACAAGATGTGCATGCAAATGGTGCTTTTGGCAGAACGCGCACGTGGATTTCTACCAAACGACGTGCTAAGCATGCCGATGCTGCTCTTTTTAGCACCCGCGCACGCACTTGTGCGAAAACGCGTTTTAAGCATGCACATGCATCTTTTGGTAGACGTGGATGAAGTTTTCTGCAAAACCACAAGATGTGCATGCAAATGGTGCTTTTTGCAGAACGCGCACGTGGATTTCTACCAAACGACGTGCTAAGCATGCCGATGCTGCTATTTTTAGCACCCGCGCACGCATTTGTGCAAAAACGCGTTTTAAGCATGCACATGCATCTTTTGGTAGACGCGGATGAAGTTTTCTGCAAAACCACAAAATGTGCATGCAAATGGTGCTTTTTGCAGAACGCGCACGTGGATTTCTACCAAACGACGTGCTAAGCATGCCGATGCTGCTCTTTTTAGCACCCGCGCACGCATTTGTGCGAAAACGCGTTTTAAGCATGCACATGCATCTTTTGGTAGACGCGGATGAAGTTTTCTGCAAAACCACAAGATGTGCATGCAAATGGTGCTTTTTGCAGAACGCGCACGTGGATTTCTACCAAACGACGTGCTAAGCATGCCGATGCTGCTCTTTTTAGCACCCGCGCACGCATTTGAGCGAAAACGCGTTTTAAGCATGCACATGCATCTTTTGGTAGACGCGGATGAAGTTTTCTGCAAAACCACAAGATGTGCATGCAAATGGTGCTTTTTGCAGAACGCGCACGTGGATTTCTACCAAACGACGTGCTAAGCATGCCGATGCTGCTCTTTTTAGCACCCGCGCACGCATTTGTGCGAAAACGCGTTTTAAGCATGCACATGCATCTTTTGGTAGGCGCGGATGAAGTTTTCTGCAAAACCACAAGATGTGCATGCAAATGGTGCTTTTTGCAGAACGCGCACGTGGATTTCTACCAAACGACGTGCTAAGCATGCCGATGCTGCTCTTTTTAGCACCCGCGCACGGATTTGTGCGAAAACGCGTTTTAAGCATGCACATGCATCTTTTGGTAGACGCGGATGAAGTTTTCTGCAAAACCACAAGATGTGCATGCAAATGGTGCTTTTGGCAGAACGCGCACGTGGATTTCTACCAAACAACGTGCTAAGCATGCCGATGCTGCTCTTTTTAGCACCCGCGCACGCATTTGTGCGAAAACGCATTTTAAGCATGCACATGCATCTTTTCGTAGACGCGGATGAAGTTTTCTGCAAAACCACAAGATGTGCATGCAAATGGTGCTTTTTGCAGAACGCGCTCGTGAATTTCTACCAAACGACGTGCTAAGCATGCCGATGCTGCTCTTTTTAGCACCCGCGCACGCATTTGTGCGAAAACGCGTTTTAAGCATGCACATGCATCTTTTGGTAGACGCGGATGAAGTTTTCTGCAAAACCACAAGATGTGCATGCAAATGGTGCTTTTTGCAGAACGCGCACGTGGATTTCTACCAAACGACGTGCTAAGCATGCCGATGCTGCTCTTTTTAGCACCCGCGCACGCATTTGTGCGAAAACGCGTTTTAAGCATGCACATGCATCTTTTGGTAGACGCGGATGAAGTTTTCTGCAAAACCACAAGATGTGCATGCAAATGGTGCTTTTTGATAACGCGCACGTGGATTTCTACCAAACGACGTGCTAAGCATGCCGATGCTGCTCTTTTTAGACCGCGCACGCATTTTTGCGAAAACGCGTTTTAAGCATGCACATGCATCTTTTGGTAGACGCGGATGAAGTTTTCTGCAAAACCACAAGATGTGCATGCAAATGGTGCTTTTTGCAGAACGCGCACGTGGATTTCTACCAAACGACGTGCTAAGCATGCCGATGCTGCTCTTTTTAGCACCCGCGCACGCATTTGTGCGAAAACGCGTTTTAAGCATGCACATGCATCTTTTGGTAGGCGCGGATGAAGTTTTCTGCAAAACCACAAGATGTGCATGCAAATGGTGCTTTTTGCAGAACGCGCACCTGGATTTCTACCAAACGACGTGCTAAGCATGCCGATGCTGCTCTTTTTAGCACCCGCGCACGGATTTGTGCGAAAACGCGTTTTAAGCATGCACATGCATCTTTTGGTAGACGCGGATGAAGTTTTCTGCAAAACCACAAGATGTGCATGCAAATGGTGCTTTTGGCAGAACGCGCACGTGGATTTCTACCAAACGACGTGCTAAGCATGCCGATGCTGCTCTTTTTAGCACCCGCGCACGGATTTGTGCGAAAACGCGTTTTAAGCATGCACATGCATCTTTTGGTAGACGCGGATGAAGTTTTCTGCAAAACCACAAGATGTGCATGCAAATGGTGCTTTTTGCAGAACGCGCACGTGGATTTCTACCAAACGACGTGCTAAGCATGCCGATGCTGCTCTTTTTAGCACCCGCGCACGCATTTGTGCGAAAACGCGTTTTAAGCATGCACATGCATCTTTTGGTAGACGCGGATGAAGTTTTCTGCAAAACCACAAGATGTGCATGCAAATGGTGCTTTTTGCAGAACGCGCACGTGGATTTCTACCAAACGACGTGCTAAGCATGCCGATGCTGCTCTTTTTAGCACCCGCGCACGCATTTGAGCGAAAACGCGTTTTAAGCATGCACATGCATCTTTTGGTAGACGCGGATGAAGTTTTCTGCAAAACCACAAGATGTGCATGCAAATGGTGCTTTTTGCAGAACGCGCACGTGGATTTCTACCAAACGACGTGCTAAGCATGCCGATGCTGCTCTTTTTAGCACCCGCGCACGCATTTGTGCGAAAACGCATTTTAAGCATGCACATGCATCTTTTCGTAGACGCGGATGAAGTTTTCTGCAAAACCACAAGATGTGCATGCAAATGGTGCTTTTTGCAGAACGCGCTCGTGAATTTCTACCAAACGACGTGCTAAGCATGCCGATGCTGCTCTTTTTAGCACCCGCGCACGCATTTGTGCGAAAACGCGTTTTAAGCATGCACATGCATCTTTTGGTAGACGCGGATGAAGTTTTCTGCAAAACCACAAGATGTGCATGCAAATGGTGCTTTTTGCAGAACGCGCACGTGGATTTCTACCAAACGACGTGCTAAGCATGCCGATGCTGCTCTTTTTAGCACCCGCGCACGCATTTGTGCGAAAACGCGTTTTAAGCATGCACATGCATCTTTTGGTAGGCGCGGATGAAGTTTTCTGCAAAACCACAAGATGTGCATGCAAATGGTGCTTTTTGCAGAACGCGCACGTGGATTTCTACCAAACGACGTGCTAAGCATGCCGATGCTGCTCTTTTTAGCACCCGCGCACGGATTTGTGCGAAAACGCGTTTTAAGCATGCACATGCATCTTTTGGTAGACGCGGATGAAGTTTTCTGCAAAACCACAAGATGTGCATGCAAATGGTGCTTTTGGCAGAATGCGCACGTGGATTTCTACCAAACGACGTGCTAAGCATGCCGATGCTGCTCTTTTTAGCACCCGCGCACGCATTTGTGCGAAAACGCGTTTTAAGCATGCACATGCATCTTTTCGTAGACGCGGATGAAGTTTTCTGCAAAACCACAAGATGTGCATGCAAATGGTGCTTTTTGCAGAACGCGCTCGTGAATTTCTACCAAACGACGTGCTAAGCATGCCGATGCTGCTCTTTTTAGCACCCGCGCACGCATTTGTGCGAAAACGCGTTTTAAGCATGCAGATGCATCTTTTGGTAGACGCGGATGAAGTTTTCTGCAAAACCACAAGATGTGCATGCAAATGGTGCTTTTTGCAGAACGCGCACGTGGATTTCTACCAAACGACGTGCTAAGCATGCCGATGCTGCTCTTTTTAGCACCCGCGCACGCATTTGTGCGAAAACGCGTTTTAAGCATGCACATGCATCTTTTGGTAGACGCGGATGAAGTTTTCTGCAAAACCACAAGATGTGCATGCAAATGGTGCTTTTTGCAGAACGCGCACGTGGATTTCTACCAAACGACGTGCTAAGCATGCCGATGCTGCTCTTTTTAGCACCCGCGCACGCATTTTTGCGAAAACGCGTTTTAAGCATGCACATGCATCTTTTGGTAGACGCGGATGAAGTTTTCTGCAAAACCACAAGATGTGCATGCAAATGGTGCTTTTTGCAGAACGCGCACGTGGATTTCTACCAAACGACGTGCTAAGCATGCCGATGCTGCTCTTTTTAGCACCCGCGCACGCATTTGTGCGAAAACGCGTTTTAAGCATGCACATGCATCTTTTGGTAGGCGCGGATGAAGTTTTCTGCAAAACCACAAGATGTGCATGCAAATGGTGCTTTTTGCAGAACGCGCACGTGGATTTCTACCAAACGACGTGCTAAGCATGCCGATGCTGCTCTTTTTAGCACCCGCGCACGGATTTGTGCGAAAACGCGTTTTAAGCATGCACATGCATCTTTTGGTAGACGCGGATGAAGTTTTCTGCAAAACCACAAGATGTGCATGCAAATGGTGCTTTTGGCAGAACGCGCACGTGGATTTCTACCAAACGACGTGCTAAGCATGCCGATGCTGCTCTTTTTAGCACCCGCGCACGCATTTGTGCGAAAACGCGTTTTAAGCATGCACATGCATCTTTTGGTAGACGCGGATGAAGTTTTCTGCAAAACCACAAGATGTGCATGCAAATGGTGCTTTTTGCAGAACGCGCTCGTGGATTTCTACCAAACGACGTGCTAAGCATGCCGATGCTGCTCTTTTTAGCACCCGCGCACGCATTTGTGCGAAAACGCGTTTTAAGCATGCACATGCATCTTTTGGTAGACGCGGATGAAGTTTTCTGCAAAACCACAAGATGTGCATGCAAATGGTGCTTTTTGCAGAACGCGCACGTGGATTTCTACCAAACGACGTGCTAAGCATGCCGATGCTGCTCTTTTTAGCACCCGCGCACGGATTTGTGCGAAAACGCGTTTTAAGCATGCACATGCATCTTTTGGTAGACGCGGATGAAGTTTTCTGCAAAACCACAAGATGTGCATGCAAATGGTGCTTTTGGCAGAACGCGCACGTGGATTTCTACCAAACGACGTGCTAAGCATGCCGATGCTGCTCTTTTTAGCACCCGCGCACGCACTTGTGCGAAAACGCGTTTTAAGCATGCACATGCATCTTTTGGTAGACGTGGATGAAGTTTTCTGCAAAACCACAAGATGTGCATGCAAATGGTGCTTTTTGCAGAACGCGCACGTGGATTTCTACCAAACGACGTGCTAAGCATGCCGATGCTGCTATTTTTAGCACCCGCGCACGCATTTGTGCAAAAACGCGTTTTAAGCATGCACATGCATCTTTTGGTAGACGCGGATGAAGTTTTCTGCAAAACCACAAGATGTGCATGCAAATGGTGCTTTTGGCAGAACGCGCACGTGGATTTCTACCAAACGACGTGCTAAGCATGCCGATGCTGCTCTTTTTAGCACCCGCGCACGCACTTGTGCGAAAACGCGTTTTAAGCATGCACATGCATCTTTTCGTAGACGCGGATGAAGTTTTCTGCAAAACCACAAGATGTGCATGCAAATGGTGCTTTTTGCAGAACGCGCTCGTGAATTTCTACCAAACGACGTGCTAAGCATGCCGATGCTGCTCTTTTTAGCACCCGCGCACGCATTTGTGCGAAAACGCGTTTTAAGCATGCAGATGCATCTTTTGGTAGACGCGGATGAAGTTTTCTGCAAAACCACAAGATGTGCATGCAAATGGTGCTTTTTGCAGAACGCGCACGTGGATTTCTACCAAACGACGTGCTAAGCATGCCGATGCTGCTCTTTTTAGCACCCGCGCACGCATTTGTGCGAAAACGCGTTTTAAGCATGCACATGCATCTTTTGGTAGACGCGGATGAAGTTTTCTGCAAAACCACAAGATGTGCATGCAAATGGTGCTTTTTGCAGAACGCGCACGTGGATTTCTACCAAACGACGTGCTAAGCATGCCGATGCTGCTCTTTTTAGCACCCGCGCACGCATTTGTGCGAAAACGCGTTTTAAGCATGCACATGCATCTTTTGGTAGACGCGGATGAAGTTTTCTGCAAAACCACAAGATGTGCATGCAAATGGTGCTTTTTGCAGAACGCGCACGTGGATTTCTACCAAACGACGTGCTAAGCATGCCGATGCTGCTCTTTTTAGCACCCGCGCACGCATTTGTGCGAAAACGCGTTTTAAGCATGCACATGCATCTTTTGGTAGGCGCGGATGAAGTTTTCTGCAAAACCACAAGATGTGCATGCAAATGGTGCTTTTTGCAGAACGCGCACGTGGATTTCTACCAAACGACGTGCTAAGCATGCCGATGCTGCTCTTTTTAGCACCCGCGCACGGATTTGTGCGAAAACGCGTTTTAAGCATGCACATGCATCTTTTGGTAGACGCGGATGAAGTTTTCTGCAAAACCACAAGATGTGCATGCAAATGGTGCTTTTGGCAGAACGCGCACGTGGATTTCTACCAAACGACGTGCTAAGCATGCCGATGCTGCTCTTTTTAGCACCCGCGCACGCATTTGTGCGAAAACGCGTTTTAAGCATGCACATGCATCTTTTGGTAGACGCGGATGAAGTTTTCTGCAAAACCACAAGATGTGCATGCAAATGGTGCTTTTTGCAGAACGCGCACGTGGATTTCTACCAAACGACGTGCTAAGCATGCCGATGCTGCTCTTTTTAGCACCCGCGCACGCATTTATGCGAAAACGCGTTTTAAGCATGCACATGCATCTTTTGGTAGACGCGGATGAAGTTTTCTGCAAAACCACAAGATGTGCATGCAAATGGTGCTTTTTGCAGAACGCGCACGTGGATTTCTACCAAACGACGTGCTAAGCATGCCGATGCTGCTCTTTTTAGCACCCGCGCACGCATTTGTGCGAAAACGCGTATTAAGCATGCACATGCATCTTTTGGTAGACGCGGATGAAGTTTTCTGCAAAACCACAAGATGTGCATGCAAATGGTGCTTTTTGCAGAACGCGCACGTGGATTTCTACCAAACGACGTGCTAAGCATGCCGATGCTGCTCTTTTTAGCACCCGCGCACGCATTTGTGCGAAAACGCGTTTTAAGCATGCACATGCATCTTTTGGTAGACGCGGATGAAGTTTTCTGCAAAACCACAAGATGTGCATGCAAATGGTGCTTTTTGCAGAACGCGCACGTGGATTTCTACAAAACGACGTGCTAAGCATGCCGATGCTGCTCTTTTTAGCACCCGCGCACGGATTTGCGCGAAAACGCGTTTTAAGCATGCACATGGATCTTTTGGTAGACGCGGATGAACTTTTCTGCAAAACCACAAGATGTGCATGCAAATGGTGCTTTTGGCAGAACGCGCACGTGGATTTCTACCAAACGACGTGCTAAGCATGCCGATGCTGCTCTTTTTAGCACCCGCGCACGCATTTGTGCGAAAACGCGTTTTAAGCATGCACATGCATCTTTTGGTAGACGCGGATGAAGTTTTCTGCAAAACCACAAGATGTGCATGCAAATGGTGCTTTTTGCAGAACGCGCTCGTGGATTTCTACCAAACGACGTGCTAAGCATGCCGATGCTGCTCTTTTTAGCACCCGCGCACGCATTTGTGCGAAAACGCGTTTTAAGCATGCACATGCATCTTTTGGTAGACGCGGATGAAGTTTTCTGCAAAACCACAAGATCTGCATGCAAATGGTGCTTTTGGCAGAACGCGCACGTGGATTTCTACCAAACGACGTGCTAAGCATGCCGATGCTGCTTTTTTTAGCACCCGCGCACGCATTTGTGCGAAAACGCGTTTTAAGCATGCACATGCATCTTTTGGTAGACGCGGATGAAGTTTTCTGCAAAACCACAAGATGTGCATGCAAATGGTGCTTTTTGCAGAACGCGCACGTGGATTTCTACCAAACGACGTGCTAAGCATGCCGATGCTGCTCTTTTTAGCACCCGCGCACGGATTTGTGCGAAAACGCGTTTTAAGCATGCACATGCATCTTTTGGTAGACGCGGATGAAGTTTTCTACAAAACCACAAGATGTGCATGCAAATGGTGCTTTTTGCAGAACGCGCACGTGGATTTCTACCAAACGACGTGCTAAGCATGCCGATGCTGCTCTTTTTAGCACCCGCGCACGCATTTGTGCGAAAACGCGTTTTAAGCATGCACATGCATCTTTTGGTAGACGCGGATGAAGTTTTCTGCAAAACCACAAGATGTGCATGCAAATGGTGCTTTTTGCAGAACGCGCACGTGGATTTCTACCAAACGACGTGCTAAGCATGCCGATGCTGCTATTTTTAGCACCCGCGCACGCATTTGTGCGAAAACGCGTTTTAAGCATGCACATGCATCTTTTGGTAGACGCGGATAAAGTTTTCTGCAAAACCGCAAGATGTGCATGCAAATGGTGCTTTTTGCAGAACGCGCACGTGTATTTCTACCAAACGACGTGCTAAGCATGCCGATGCTGCTCTTTTTAGCACCCGCGCACGCATTTGTGCGAAAACGCGTTTTAAGCATGCACATGCATCTTTTGGTAGACGCGGATGAAGTTTTCTGCAAAACCACAAGATGTGCATGCAAATGGTGCTTTTTGCAGAACGCGCACGTGGATTTCTACCAAACGACGTGCTAAGCATGCCGATGCTGCTCTTTTTAGCACCCGCGCACGCATTTGTGCGAAAACGCGTTTTAAGCATGCACATGCATCTTTTGGTAGACGCGGATGAAGTTTTCTGCAAAACCACAAGATGTGCATGCAAATGGTGCTTTTTGCAGAACGCGCACGTGGATTTCTACCAAACGACGTGCTAAGCATGCCGATGCTGCTCTTTTTAGCACCCGCGCACGGATTTGTGCGAAAACGCGTTTTAAGCATGCACATGCATCTTTTGGTAGACGCGGATGAAGTTTTCTGCAAAACCACAAGATGTGCATGCAAATGGTGCTTTTGGCAGAACGCGCACTGGATTTCTACCAAACGACGTGCTAAGCATGCCGATGCTGCTCTATTTAGCACCCGCGCACGCATTTGTGCGAAAACGCGTTTTAAGCATGCACATGCATCTTTTGGTAGACGCGGATGAAGTTTTCTGCAAAACCACAAGATGTGCATGCAAATGGTGCTTTTTGCAGAACGCGCTCGTGGATTTCTACCAAACGACGTGCTAAGCATGCCGATGCTGCTCTTTTTAGCACCCGCGCACGCATTTGTGCGAAAACGCGTTTTAAGCATGCACATGCATCTTTTGGTAGACGCGGATGAAGTTTTCTGCAAAACCACAAGATGTGCATGCAAATGGTGCTTTTTGCAGAACGCGCACGTGGATTTCTACCAAACGACGTGCTAAGCATGCCGATGCTGCTCTTTTTAGCACCCGCGCACGCATTTGTGCGAAAACGCGTTTTAAGCATGCACATGCATCTTTTGGTAGACGCGGATGAAGTTTTCTGCAAAACCACAAGATGTGCATGCAAATGGTGCTTTTTGCAGAACGCGCACGTGGATTTCTACCAAACGACGTGCTAAGCATGCCGATGCTGCTCTTTTTAGCACCCGCGCACGCATTTGTGCGAAAACGCGTTTTAAGCATGCACATGCATCTTTTGGTAGACGCGGATGAAGTTTTCTGCAAAACCACAAGATGTGCATGCAAATGGTGCTTTTTGCAGAACGCGCACGTGGATTTCTACCAAACGACGTGCTAAGCATGCCGATGCTGCTCTTTTTAGCACCCGCGCACGGATTTGTGCGAAAACGCGTTTTAAGCATGCACATGCATCTTTTGGTAGACGCGGATGAAGTTTTCTGCAAAACCACAACATGTGCATGCAAATGGTGCTTTTGGCAGAACGCGCACTGGATTTCAACCAAACGACGTGCTAAGCATGCCGATGCTGCTCTATTTAGCACCCGCGCACGCATTTGTGCGAAAACGCGTTTTAAGCATGCACATGCATCTTTTGGTAGACGCGGATGAAGTTTTCTGCAAAACCACAAGATGTGCATGCAAATGGTGCTTTTTGCAGAACGCGCTCGTGGATTTCTACCAAACGACGTGCTAAGCATGCCGATGCTGCTCTTTTTAGCACCCGCGCACGCATTTGTGCGAAAACGCGTTTTAAGCATGCACATGCATCTTTTGGTAGACGCGGATGAAGTTTTCTGCAAAACCACAAGATGTGCATGCAAATGGTGCTTTTTGCAGAACGCGCACGTGGATTTCTACCAAACGACGTGCTAAGCATGCCGATGCTGCTCTTTTTAGCACCCGCGCACGCATTTGTGCGAAAACGCGTTTTAAGCATGCACATGCATCTTTTGGTAGACGCGGATGAAGTTTTCTGCAAAACCACAAGATGTGCATGCAAATGGTGCTTTTTGCAGAACGCGCACGTGGATTTCTACCAAACGACGTGCTAAGCATGCCGATGCTGCTCTTTTTAGCACCCGCGCACGCATTTGTGCGAAAACGCGTTTTAAGCATGCACATGCATCTTTTGGTAGACGCGGATGAAGTTTTCTGCAAAACCACAAGATGTGCATGCAAATGGTGCTTTTTGCAGAACGCGCACGTGGATTTCTACCGAACGACGTGCTAAGCATGCCGATGCTGCTCTTTTAGCACCCGCGCACGGATTTGTGCGAAAACGCGTTTTAAGCATGCACATGCATCTTTTGGTAGACGCGGATGAAGTTTTCTGCAAAACCACAACATGTGCATGCAAATGGTGCTTTTGGCAGAACGCGCACTGGATTTCAACCAAACGACGTGCTAAGCATGCCGATGCTGCTCTATTTAGCACCCGCGCACGCATTTGTGCGAAAACGCGTTTTAAGCATGCACATGCATCTTTTGGTAGACGCGGATGAAGTTTTCTGCAAAACCACAAGATGTGCATGCAAATGGTGCTTTTTGCAGAACGCGCTCGTGGATTTCTACCAAACGACGTGCTAAGCATGCCGATGCTGCTCTTTTTAGCACCCGCGCACGCATTTGTGCGAAAACGCGTTTTAAGCATGCACATGCATCTTTTGGTAGACGCGGATGAAGTTTTCTGCAAAACCACAAATGTGCATGCAAATGGTGCTTTTTGCAGAACGCGCACGTGGATTTCTACCAAACGACGTGCTAAGCATGCCGATGCTGCTCTTTTTAGCACCTCGCACGCATTTGTGCGAAAACGCGTTTTAAGCATGCACATGCATCTTTTGGTAGACGCGGATGAAGTTTTCTGCAAAACCACAAGATGTGCATGCAAATGGTGCTTTTGGCAGAACGCGCACGTGGATTTCTACCAAGCGACGTGCTAAGCATGCCGATGCTGCTCTTTTTAGCACCAGCGCACGCGGAAAACGCGTTTTAAGCATGCACATGCATCTTTTGGTAGACGCGGATGAAGTTTTCTGCAAAACCACAAGATGTGCATGCAAATGGTGCTTTTGGCAGAACGCGCACGTGGATTTCTACCAAACGACGGGCTAAGCATGCCGATGCTGCTCTTTTTAGCACCCGCGCACGCATTTGTGCGAAAACGCGTTTTAAGCATGCACATGCATCTTTTTGGTAGACGCGGATGAAGTTTTCTGCAAAACCACAAGATGTGCATGCAAATGGTGCTTTTTGCAGAACGCGCTCGTGGATTTCTACCAAACGACGTGCTAAGCATGCCGATGCTGCTCTTTTTTAGCACCCGCGCACGCATTTGTGCGAAAACGCGTTTTAAGCATGCACATGCATCCTTTGGTAGACGCGGATGAAGTTTTCTGCAAAACCACAAGATGTGCATGCAAATGGTGCTTTTTGCAGAACGCGCACGTGGATTTCTACCAAACGACGTGCTAAGCATGCCGATGCTGCTCTTTTTAGCACCCGCGCACGCATTTGTGCGAAAACGCGTTTTAAGCATGCACATGCATCTTTTGGTAGACGCGGATGAAGTTTTCAGCAAAACCACAAGATGTGCATGCAAATGGTGCTTTTGGCAGAACGCGCACGTGGATTTCTACCAAGCGACGTGCTAAGCATGCGGATGCTGCTCTTTTTAGCACCAGCGCACGCATTTTGTGCGAAAACGCGTTTTAAGCATGCACATGCATCTTTTGGTAGACGCGGATGAAGTTTTCTGCAAAACCACAAGATGTGCATGCAAATGGTGCTTTTTGCAGAACGCGCACGTGGATTTCTACCAAACGACGTGCTAAGCATGCCGATGCTGCTCTTTTTAGCACCCGCGCACGCATTTATGCGAAAAACGCGTTTTAAGCATGCACATGCATCTTTTGGTAGACGCGGATGAAGTTTTCTGCAAAACCACAAGATGTGCATGCAAATGGTGCTTTTTGCAGAACGCGCACGTGGATTTCTACCAAACGACGTGCTAAGCATGCCGATGCTGCTCTTTTTAGCACCCGCGCACGCATTTGTGCGAAAACGCGTTTTAAGCATGCACATGCATCTTTTGGGTAGACGCGGATGAAGTTTTCTGCAAAACCACAAGATGTGCATGCAAATGGTGCTTTTTGCAGAACGCGCACGTGGATTTCTACCAAACGACGTGCTAAGCATGCCGATGCTGCTCTTTTTAGCACCCGCGCACGCATTTGTGCGAAAACGCGTTTTTAAGCATGCACATGCATCTTTTGGTAGACGCGGAATGAAGTTTTCTGCAAAACCACAAGATGTGCATGCAAATGGTGCTTTTTGCAGAACGCGCACGTGGATTTCTACAAAACGACGTGCTAAGCATGCCGATGCTGCTCTTTTTAGCACCCGCGCACGCATTTGCGCGAAAACGCGTTTTAAGCATGCACATGCATCTTTTGGTAGACGCGGATGAACTTTTCTGCAAAACCACAAGATGTGCATGCAAATGGTGCTTTTGGCAGAACGCGCACGTGGATTTCTACCAAACGACGTGCTAAGCATGCCGATGCTGCTGTTTTTTAGCACCCGCGCACGCATTTGTGCGAAAACGCCTTTTAAGCATGCACATGCATCTTTTGGTAGACGCGGATGAAGTTTTCTGCAAAACCACAAGATGTGCATGCAAATGGTGCTTTTTGCAGAACGCGCTCGTGGATTTCTACCAAACGACGTGCTAAGCATGCCGATGCTGCTCTTTTTAGCACCCGCGCACGCATTTGTGCGAAAACGCGTTTTAAGCATGCACATGCATCTTTTGGTAGACGCGGATGAAGTTTTCTGCAAAACCACAAGATGTGCATGCAAATGGTGCTTTTGGCAGAACGCGCACGTGGATTTCTACCAAACGACGTGCTAAGCATGCCGATGCTGCTTTTTTTAGCACCCGCGCACGCATTTGTGCGAAAACGCGTTTTAAGCATGCACATGCATCTTTTGGTAGACGCGGATGAAGTTTTCTGCAAAACCACAAGATGTGCATGCAAATGGTGCTTTTTGCAGAACGCGCACGTGGATTTCTACCAAACGACGTGCTAAGCATGCCGATGCTGCTCTTTTTAGCACCCGCGCACGGATTTGCGCGAAAACGCGTTTTAAGCATGCACATGCATCTTTTGGTAGACGCGGATGAAGTTTTCTACAAAACCACAAGATGTGCATGCAAATGGTGCTTTTTGCAGAACGCGCACGTGGATTTCTACCAAACGACGTGCTAAGCATGCCGATGCTGCTCTTTTTAGCACCCGCGCACGCATTTGTGCGAAAACGCGTTTTAAGCATGCACATGCATCTTTTGGTAGACGCGGATGAAGTTTTCTGCAAAACCACAAGATGTGCATGCAAATGGTGCTTTTTGCAGAACGCGCACGTGGATTTCTACCAAACGACGTGCTAAGCATGCCGATGCTGCTATTTTTAGCACCCCGCGCACGCATTTGTGCGAAAACGCGTTTTAAGCATGCACATGCATCTTTTGGTAGACGCGGATGAAGTTTTCTGCAAAACCGCAAGATGTGCATGCAAATGGTGCTTTTTGCAGAACGCGCACGTGTATTTCTACCAAACGACGTGCTAAGCATGCCGATGCTGCTCTTTTTAGCACCCGCGCACGCATTTGTGCGAAAACGCGTTTTAAGCATGCACATGCATCTTTTGGTAGACGCGGATGAAGTTTTCTGCAAAACCACAAGATGTGCATGCAAATGGTGCTTTTGGCAGAACGCGCCCTGGATTTCTACCAAACGACGTGCTAAGCATGCCGATGCTGCTCTATTTAGCACCCGCGCACGCATTTGTGCGAAAACGCGTTTTAAGCATGCACATGCATCTTTTGGTAGACGCGGATGAAGTTTTCTGCAAAACCACAAGATGTGCATGCAAATGGTGCTTTTTGCAGAACGCGCTCGTGGATTTCTACCAAACGACGTGCTAAGCATGCCGATGCTGCTCTTTTTAGCACCCGCGCACGCATTTGTGCGAAAACGCGTTTTAAGCATGCACATGCATCTTTTGGTAGACGCGGATGAAGTTTTCTGCAAAACCACAAGATGTGCATGCAAATGGTGCTTTTTGCAGAACGCGCACGTGGATTTCTACCAAACGACGTGCTAAGCATGCCGATGCTGCTCTTTTTAGCACCCGCGCACGCATTTGTGCGAAAACGCGTTTTAAGCATGCACATGCATCTTTTGGTAGACGCGGATGAAGTTTTCTGCAAAACCACAAGATGTGCATGCAAATGGTGCTTTTGGCAGAACGCGCACGTGGATTTCTACCAAGCGACGTGCTAAGCATGCCGATGCTGCTCTTTTTAGCACCAGCGCACGCATTTGTGCGAAAACGCGTTTTAAGCATGCACATGCATCTTTTGGTAGACGCGGATGAAGTTTTCTGCAAAACCACAAGATGTGCATGCAAATGGTGCTTTTTGCAGAACGCGCACGTGGATTTCTACCAAACGACGTCCTAAGCATGCCGATGCTGCTCTTTTTAGCACCCGCGCACGCATTTGTGCGAAAACGCGTTTTAAGCATGCACATGCATCTTTTGGTAGACGCGGATGAAGTTTTCTGCAAAACAACAAGATGTGCATGCAAATGGTGCTTTTTGCAGAACGCGCACGTGGATTTCTACCAAACGACGTGCTAAGCATGCCGATGCTGCTCTTTTTAGCACCCGCGCACGCATTTGTGCGAAAACGCGTTTTAAGCATGCACATGCATCTTTTGGTAGACGCGGATGAAGTTTTCTGCAAAACCACAAGATGTGCATGCAAATGGTGCTTTTTGCAGAACGCGCACGTGGATTTCTACCAAACGACGTGCTAAGCATGCCGATGCTGCTCTTTTTAGCACCCGCGCACGCATTTGTGCGAAAACGCGTTTTAAGCATGCACATGCATCTTTTGGTAGACGCGGATGAAGTTTTCTGCAAAACCACAAGATGTGCATGCAAATGGTGCTTTTTGCAGAACGCGCACGTGGATTTCTACCAAACGACGTGGTAAGCATGCCGATGCTGCTCTTTTTAGCACCCGCGCACGAATTTGCGCGAAAACGCGTTTTAAGCATGCACATGCATCTTTTGGTAGACGCGGATGAAGTTTTCTGCAAAACCACAAGATGTGCATGCAAATGGTGCTTTTGGCAGAACGCGCACGTGGATTTCTACCAAACGACGTGCTAAGCATGCCGATGCTGCTCTTTTTAGCACCCGCGCACGCATTTGTGCGAAAACGCGTTTTAAGCATGCACATGCATCTTTTGGTAGACGCGGATGAAGTTTTCTGCAAAACCACAAGATGTGCATGCAAATGGTGCTTTTTGCAGAACGCGCACGTGGATTTCTACCAAACGACGTGCTAAGCATGCCGATGCTGCTCTTTTTAGCACCCGCGCACGGATTTGTGCGAAAACGCGTTTTAAGCATGCACATGCATCTTTTGGTAGACGCGGATGAAATTTTCTGCAAAACCACAAGATGTGCATGCAAATGGTGCTTTTGGCAGAACGCGCACGTGGATTTCTACCAAACGACGTGCTAAGCATGCCGATGCTGCTCTTTTTAGCACCCGCGCACGCATTTGTGCGAAAACGCGTTTTAAGCATGCACATGCATCTTTTGGTAGACGCGGATGAAGTTTTCTGCAAAACCACAAGATGTGCATGCAAATGGTGCTTTTTGCAGAACGCGCTCGTGGATTTCTGCCAAACGACGTGCTAAGCATGCCGATGCTGCTCTTTTTAGCACCCGCGCACGCATTTGTGCGAAAACGCGTTTTAAGCATGCACATGCATCTTTTGGTAGACGCGGATGAAGTTTTCTGCAAAACCACAAGATGTGCATGCAAATGGTGCTTTTTGCAGAACGCGCACGTGGATTTCTACCAAACGACGTGCTAAGCATGCCGATGCTGCTCTTTTTAGCACCCGCGCACGCATTTGTGCGAAAACGCGTTTTAAGCATGCACATGCATCTTTTGGTAGACGCGGATGAAGTTTTCTGCAAAACCACAAGATGTGCATGCAAATGGTGCTTTTTGCAGAACGCGCACGTGGATTTCTACCAAACGACGTGCTAAGCATGCCGATGCTGCTCTTTTTAGCACCCGCGCACGCATTTGTGCGAAAACGCGTTTTAAGCATGCACATGCATCTTTTGGTAGACGCGGATGAAGTTTTCTGCAAAACCACAAGATGTGCATGCAAATGGTGCTTTTTGCAGAACGCGCACGTGGATTTCTACCAAACGACGTGCTAAGCATGCCGATGCTGCTCTTTTTAGCACCCGCGCACGCATTTGTGCGAAAACGCGTTTTAAGCATGCACATGCATCTTTTGGTAGACGCGGATGAAGTTTTCTGCAAAACCACAAGATGTGCATGCAAATGGTGCTTTTTGCAGAACGCGCACGTGGATTTCTACCAAACGACGTGCTAAGCATGCCGATGCTGCTCTTTTTAGCACCCGCGCACGCATTTGTGCGAAAACGCGTTTTAAGCATGTACATGCATCTTTTGGTAGACGCGGATGAAGTTTTCTGCAAAACCACAAGATGTGCATGCAAATGGTGCTTTTTGCAGAACGCGCACGTGGATTTCTACCAAACGACGTGCTAAGCATGCCGATGCTGCTCTTTTTAGCACCCGCGCACGGATTTGCGCGAAAACGCGTTTTAAGCATGCACATGCATCTTTTGGTAGACGCGGATGAAGTTTTCTGCAAAACCACAAGATGTGCATGCAAATGGTGCTTTTGGCAGAACGCGCACGTGGATTTCTACCAAACGACGTGCTAAGCATGCCGATGCTGCTCTTTTTAGCACCCGCGCACGCATTTGTGCGAAAACGCGTTTTAAGCATGCACATGCATCTTTTGGTAGACGCGGATGAAGTTTTCTGCAAAACCACAAGATGTGCATGCAAATGGTGCTTTTTGCAGAACGCGCTCGTGGATTTCTACCAAACGACGTGCTAAGCATGCCGATGCTCCTCTTTTTAGCACCCGCGCACGCATTTGTGCGAAAACGCGTTTTAAGCATGCACATGCATCTTTTGGTAGACGCGGATGAAGTTTTCTGCAAAACCACAAGATGTGCATGCAAATGGTGCTTTTTGCAGAACGCGCACGTGGAATGCCGATGCTGCTCTTTTTAGCACCCGCGCACGGATTTGTGCGAAAACGCGTTTTAAGCATGCACATGCATCTTTTGGTAGACGCGGATGAAGTTTTCTGCAAAACCACAAGATGTGCATGCAAATGGTGCTTTTGGCAGAACGCGCACGTGGATTTCTACCAAACGACGTGCTAAGCATGCCGATGCTGCTCTTTTTAGCACCCGCGCACGCATTTGTGCGAAAACGCGTTTTAAGCATGCACATGCATCTTTTGGTAGACGCGGATGAAGTTTTCTGCAAAACCACAAGATGTGCATGCAAATGGTGCTTTTGGCAGAACGCGCACGTAGATTTCTACGAAACGACGTGCTAATCATGCCGATGCTGCTCTTTTTAGCACCCGCGCACGCATTTGTGCGAAAACGCGTTTTAAGCATGCACATGCATCTTTTGGTAGACGCGGATGAAGTTTTCTGCAAAACCACAAGATGTTCATGCAAATGGTGCTTTTTGCAGAACGCGCACGTGGATTTCTACCAAACGACGTGCTAAGCATGCCGACGCTGCTCTTTTTAGCACCCGCGCACGGATTTGCGCGAAAACGCGTTTTAAGCATGCACATGCATCTTTTGGTAGACGCGGAAGAAGTTTTCTGCAAAACCACAAGATGTGCATGCAAATGGTGCTTTTTGCAGAACGCGCACGTGGATTTCTACCAAACGACGTGCTAAGCATGCCGATGCTGCTCTTTTTAGCACCCGCGCACGCATTTGTGCGAAAACGCGTTTTAAGCATGCACATGCATCTTTTGGTAGACGCGGATGAAGTTTTCTGCAAAACCACAAGATGTGCATGCAAATGGTGCTTTTTGCAGAACGCGCTCGTGGATTTCTACCAAACGACGTGCTAAGCATGCCGATGCTGCTCTTTTTAGCACCCGCGCACGCATTTTTGCGAAAACGCGTTTTAAGCATGCACATGCATCTTTTGGTAGACGCGGATGAAGTTTTCTGCAAAACCACAAGATGTGCATGCAAATGGTGCTTTTTGCAGAACGCGCACGTGGATTTCTACCAAACGACGTGCTAAGCATGCCGATGCTGCTCTTTTTAGCACCCGCGCACGGATTTGTGCGAAAACGCGTTTTAAGCATGCACATGCATCTTTTGGTAGACGCGGATGAAGTTATCTGCAAAACCACAAGATGTGCATGCAAATGGTGCTTTTGGCAGAACGCGCACGTGGATTTCTACCAAACGACGTGCTAAGCATGCCGATGCTGCTCTTTTTAGCACCCGCGCACGCATTTGTGCGAAAACGCGTTTTAAGCATGCACATGCATCTTTTGTTAGACGCGGATGAAATTTTCTGCAAAACCACAAGATGTGCATGCAAATGGTGCTTTTGGCAGAACGCGCACGTGGATTTCTACCAAACGACGTGCTAAGCATGCCGATGCTGCTCTTTTTAGCACCCGCGCACGCATTTGTGCGAAAACGCGTTTTAAGCATGCACATGCATCTTTTGGTAGACGCGGATGAAGTTTTCTGCAAAACCACAAGATGTGCATGCAAATGTTGCTTTTTGCAGAACGCGCACGTGGATTTCTACCAAACGACGTGCTAAGCATGCCGATGCTGCTCTTTTTAGCACCCGCGCACGCATTTGTGCGAAAACGCGTTTTAAGCATGCACATGCATCTTTTGGTAGACGCGGATGAAGTTTTCTGCAAAACCACAAGATGTGCATGCAAATGGTGCTTTTGGCAGAACGCGCACGTAGATTTCTACGAAACGACGTGCTAATCATGCCGATGCTGCTCTTTTTAGCACCCGCGCACGCATTTGTGCGAAAACGCGTTTTAAGCATGCACATGCATCTTTTGGTAGACGCGGATGAAGTTTTCTGCAAAACCACAAGATGTTCATGCAAATGGTGCTTTTTGCAGAACGCGCACGTGGATTTCTACCAAACGACGTGCTAAGCATGCCGACGCTGCTCTTTTTAGCACCCGCGCACGGATTTGCGCGAAAACGCGTTTTAAGCATGCACATGCATCTTTTGGTAGACGCGGATGAAGTTTTCTGCAAAACCACAAGATGTGCATGCAAATGGTGCTTTTGGCAGAACGCGCACGTGGATTTCTACCAAACGACGTGCTAAGCATGCCGATGCTGCTCTTTTTAGCACCCGCGCACGCATTTGTGCGAAAACGCGTTTTAAGCATGCACATGCATCTTTTGGTAGACGCGGATGAAGTTTTCTGCAAAACCACAAGATGTGCATGCAAATGGTGCTTTTTGCAGAACGCGCTCGTGGATTTCTACCAAACGACGTGCTAAGCATGCCGATGCTGCTCTTTTTAGCACCCGCGCACGCATTTTTGCGAAAACGCGTTTTAAGCATGCACATGCATCTTTTGGGAGACGCGGATGAAGTTTTCTGCAAAACCACAAGATGTGCATGCAAATGGTGCTTTTTGCAGAACGCGCACGTGGATTTCTACCAAACGACGTGCTAAGCATGCCGATGCTGCTCTTTTTAGCACCCGCGCACGCATTTGTGCGAAAACGCGTTTTAAGCATGCACATGCATCTTTTGGTAGACGCGGATGAAGTTTTCTGCAAAACCACAAGATGTGCATGCAAATGGTGCTTTTTGCAGAACGCGCACGTGGATTTCTACCAAACGACGTGCTAAGCATGCCGATGCTGCTCTTTTTAGCACCCGCGCACGCATTTGTGCGAAAACGCGTTTTAAGCATGTACATGCATCTTTTGGTAGACGCGGATGAAGTTTTCTGCAAAACCACAAGATGTGCATGCAAATGGTGCTTTTTGCAGAACGCGCACGTGGATTTCTACCAAACGACGTGCTAAGCATGCCGATGCTGCTCTTTTTAGCACCCGCGCACGGATTTGCGCGAAAACGCGTTTTAAGCATGCACATGCATCTTTTCGTAGACGCGGATGAAGTTTTCTGCAAAACCACAAGATGTGCATGCAAATGGTGCTTTTGGCAGAACGCGCACGTGGATTTCTACCAAACGACGTGCTAAGCATGCCGATGCTGCTCTTTTTAGCACCCGCGCACGCATTTGTGCGAAAACGCGTTTTAAGCATGCACATGCATCTTTTGGTAGACGCGGATGAAGTTTTCTGCAAAACCACAAGATGTGCATGCAAATGGGTGCTTTTTGCAGAACGCGCTCGTGGATTTCTACCAAACGACGTGCTAAGCATGCCGATGCTCCTCTTTTTTAGCACCCGCGCACGCATTTGTGCGAAAACGCGTTTTAAGCATGCACATGCATCTTTTGGTAGACGCGGATGAAGTTTTCTGCAAAACCACAAGATGTGCATGCAAATGGTGCTTTTTGCAGAACCGCGCACGTGGAATGCCGATGCTGCTCTTTTTAGCACCCGCGCACGGATTTGTGCGAAAACGCGTTTTAAGCATGCACATGCATCTTTTGGTAGACGCGGATGAAGTTTTCTGCAAAACCACAAGATGTGCATGCAAATGGTGCTTTTGGCAGAACGCGCACGTGGATTTCTACCAAACGACGTGCTAAGCATGCCGATGCTGCTCTTTTTAGCACCCGCGCACGCATTTGTGCGAAAACGCGTTTTAAGCATGCACATGCATCTTTTGGTAGACGCGGATGAAGTTTTCTGCAAAACCACAAGATGTGCATGCAAATGGTGCTTTTGGCAGAAACGCGCACGTAGATTTCTACGAAACGACGTGCTAATCATGCCGATGCTGCTCTTTTTAGCACCCGCGCACGCATTTGTGCGAAAACGCGTTTTAAGCATGCACATGCATCTTTTGGTAGACGCGGATGAAGTTTTCTGCAAAACCACAAGATGTTCATGCAAATGGTGCTTTTTTGCAGAACGCGCACGTGGATTTCTACCAAACGACGTGCTAAGCATGCCGACGCTGCTCTTTTTAGCACCCGCGCACGGATTTGCGCGAAAACGCGTTTTAAGCATGCACATGCATCTTTTGGTAGACGCGGATGAAGTTTTCTGCAAACCACAAGATGTGCATGCAAATGGTGCTTTTTGCAGAACGCGCACGTGGATTTTCTACCAAACGACGTGCTAAGCATGCCGATGCTGCTCTTTTTAGCACCCGCGCACGCATTTGTGCGAAAACGCGTTTTTAAGCATGCACATGCATCTTTTGGTAGACGCGGATGAAGTTTTCTGCAAAACCACAAGATGTGCATGCAAATGGTGCTTTTTGCAGAACGCGCTCGTGGATTTCTACCAAACGACGTGCTAAGCATGCCGATGCTGCTCTTTTTAGCACCCGCGCACGCATTTTGCGAAAACGCGTTTTAAGCATGCACATGCATCTTTTGGTAGACGCGGATGAAGTTTTCTGCAAAACCACAAGATGTGCATGCAAATGGTGCTTTTGCAGAACGCGCACGTGGATTTCTACCAAACGACGTGCTAAGCATGCCGATGCTGCTCTTTTTAGCACCCCGCGCACGGATTTGTGCGAAAACGCGTTTTAAGCATGCACATGCATCTTTTGGTAGACGCGGATGAAGTTATCTGCATAAACCACAAGATGTGCATGCAAATGGTGCTTTTGGCAGAACGCGCACGTGGATTTCTACCAAACGACGTGCTAAGCATGCCGATGCTGCTCTTTTTAGCACCCGCGCACGCATTTGTGCGAAAACGCGTTTTAAGCATGCACATGCATCTTTTGTTAGGACGCGGATGAAATTTTCTGCAAAACCACAAGATGTGCATGCAAATGGTGCTTTTGGCAGAACGCGCACGTGGATTTCTACCAAACGACGTGCTAAGCATGCCGATGCTGCTCTTTTTAGCACCCGCGCACGCATTTGTGCGAAAACGCGTTTTAAGCATGCACATGCATCTTTTGGTAGACGCGGATGAAGTTTTCTGCAAAACCACAAGATGTGCATGCAAATGTTGCTTTTTGCAGAACGCGCACGTGGATTTCTACCAAACGACGTGCTAAGCATGCCGATGCTGCTCTTTTTAGCACCCGCGCACGCATTTGTGCGAAAACGCGTTTTAAGCATGCACATGCATCTTTTGGTAGACGCGGATGAAGTTTTCTGCAAAACCACAAGATGTGCATGCAAATGGTGCTTTTGGCAGAACGCGCACGTAGATTTCTACGAAACGACGTGCTAATCATGCCGATGCTGCTCTTTTTAGCACCCGCGCACGCATTTGTGCGAAAACGCGTTTTAAGCATGCACATGCATCTTTTGGTAGACGCGGATGAAGTTTTCTGCAAAACCACAAGATGTTCATGCAAATGGTGCTTTTTGCAGAACGCGCACGTGGATTTCTACCAAACGACGTGCTAAGCATGCCGACGCTGCTCTTTTTAGCACCCGCGCACGGATTTGCGCGAAAACGCGTTTTAAGCATGCACATGCATCTTTTGGTAGACGCGGATGAAGTTTTCTGCAAAACCACAAGATGTGCATGCAAATGGTGCTTTTGGCAGAACGCGCACGTGGATTTCTACCAAACGACGTGCTAAGCATGCCGATGCTGCTCTTTTTAGCACCCGCGCACGCATTTGTGCGAAAACGCGTTTTAAGCATGCACATGCATCTTTTGGTAGACGCGGATGAAGTTTTCTGCAAAACCACAAGATGTGCATGCAAATGGTGCTTTTTGCAGAACGCGCTCGTGGATTTCTACCAAACGACGTGCTAAGCATGCCGATGCTGCTCTTTTTAGCACCCGCGCACGCATTTTTGCGAAAACGCGTTTTAAGCATGCACATGCATCTTTTGGGAGACGCGGATGAAGTTTTCTGCAAAACCACAAGATGTGCATGCAAATGGTGCTTTTTTGCAGAACGCGCACGTGGATTTCTACCAAAACGACGTGCTAAGCATGCCGATGCTGCTCTTTTTAGCACCCGCGCACGGATTTGTGCGAAAACGCGTTTTAAGCATGCACATGCATCTTTTGGTAGACGCGGATGAAGTTATCTTCAAAACCACAAGATGTGCATGCAAATGGTGCTTTTGGCAGAACGCGCACGTGGATTTCTACCAAACGACGTGCTAAGCATGCCGATGCTGCTCTTTTTAGCACCCGCGCACGCATTTGTGCGAAAACGCGTTTTAAGCATGCACATGCATCTTTTGTTAGACGCGGATGAAATTTTCTGCAAAACCACAAGATGTGCATGCAAATGGTGCTTTTGGCAGAACGCGCACGTGGATTTCTACAAACGACGTGCTAAGCATGCCGATGCTGCTCTTTTTAGCACCCGCGCACGCATTTTGTGCGAAAACGCGTTTTAAGCATGCACATGCATCTTTTGGTAGACGCGGATGAAGTTTTCTGCAAAACCACAAGATGTGCATGCAAATGGTGCTTTTTGCAGAACGCGCACGTGGATTTCTACCAAACGACGTGCTAAGGCATGCCGATGCTGCTCTTTTTAGCACCCGCGCACGCATTTTGTGCGAAAACGCGTTTTAAGCATGCACATGCATCTTTTGGTAGACGCGGATGAAGTTTTCTGCAAAACCACAAGATGTGCATGCAAATGGTGCTTTTTGCAGAACGCGCTCGTGGATTTCTACCAAACGACGTGCTAAGCATGCCGATGCTGCTCTTTTTAGCACCCGCGCACGCATTTTGCGAAAACGCGTTTTAAGCATGCACATGCATCTTTTGGTAGACGCGGATGAAGTTTTTCTGCAAAACCACAAGATGTGCATGCAAATGGTGCTTTTTGCAGAACGCGCACGTGGATTTCTACCAAACGACGTGCTAAGCATGCCGATGCTGCTCTTTTTAGCACCCGCGCACGGATTTGTGCGAAAACGCGTTTTAAGCATGCACATGCATCTTTTGGTAGACGCGGATGAAGTTTTCTGCAAAACCACAATATGTGCATGCAAAATGGTGCTTTTGGCAGAAACGCGCACGTGGATTTTCTACCAAACGACGTGCTAAGCATGCCGATGCTGCTCTTTTTAGCACCCGCGCACGCATTTGTGCGAAAACGCGTTTTAAGCATGCACATGCATCTTTTGTTAGGACGCGGATGAAATTTTCTGCAAAACCACAAGATGTGCATGCAAATGGTGCTTTTGGCAGAACGCGCACGTGGATTTCTACCAAACGACGTGCTAAGCATGCCGATGCTGCTCTTTTTAGCACCCGCGCACGCATTTGTGCGAAAACGCGTTTTAAGCATGCACATGCATCTTTTGGTAGACGCGGACGAAGTTTTCTGCAAAACCACAAGATGTGCATGCAAATGGTGCTTTTTGCAGAACGCGCACGTGGAATGCCGATGCTGCTCTTTTTTAGCACCCGCGCACGGATTTGTGCGAAAACGCGTTTTAAGCATGCACATGCATCTTTGTTAGACGCGGATGAAATTTTCTGCAAAAACCACAAGATGTGCATGCAAATGGTGCTTTTGGCAGAACGCGCACGTGGATTTCTACCAAACGACGTGCTAAGCATGCCGATGCTGCTCTTTATAGCACCCGCGCACGCATTTGTGCGAAAACGCGTTTTAAGCATGCACATGCATCTTTTGGTAGACGCGGATGAAGTTTTCTGCAAAACCACAAGATGTGCATGCAAATGGTGCTTTTTTGCAGAACGCGCACGTGGATTTCTATCAAACGACGTGCTAAGCATGCCGATGCTGCTCTTTTTAGCACCCGCGCACGCATTTGTGCGAAAACGCGTTTTAAGCATGCACATGCATCTTTTGGTAGACGCGGACGAAGTTTTCTGCAAAATCACAAGATGTGCATGCAAATGGTGCTTTTTGCAGAACGCGCACGTGGATTTCTCACCAAACGACGTGCTAAGCTTGTCGATGCTGCTCTTTTTAGCACCCGCGCACGCATTTGTGCGAAAACGCGTTTTAAGCATGCACATGCATCTTTTGGTAGACGCGGATGAAGTTTTCTTGCAAAACCACAAGATGTGCATGCAAATGGTGCTTTTGGCAGAACGCGCACGTGGATTTCTACCAAACGACGTGCTAAGCATGCCGATGCTGCTTTTTTTAGCACCCGCGCACGCATTTGTGCGAAAACGCGTTTTAAGCATGCACATGCATCTTTTGGTAGACGCGGATGAAGTTTTCTGCAAAACCACAAGATGTGCATGCAAATGGTGCTTTTTGCAGAACGCGCACGTGGATTTCTACCAAAACGACGTGCCTAAGCATGCCGATGCTGCTCTTTTTAGCAACTCCGCGCACGGATTTGTGCGAAAACGCGTTTTTAAGCATGCACATGCATCTTTTGGTAGACGCGGATGAAGTTTTCTGCAAAACCACAAGATGTGCATGCAAATGGTGCTTTTGGCAGAACGCGCACGTGGATTTCTACCAAACGACGTGCTAAGCATGCCGATGCTGCTCTTTCTAGCACCCGCGCACGGATTTGTGCGAAAACGCGTTTTAAGCATGCACATGCATCTTTGGTAGACGCGGATGAAGTTTTCTGCAAAACCACAAGATGTGCATGCAAATGGTGCTTTTGGCAGAACGCGCACGTGGATTTCTACCCAACGACGTGCTAAGCATGCCGATGCTGCTCTTTTTAGCACCCGCGCACGCATTTGTGCGAAAACGCGTTTTAAGCATGCACATGCATCTTTTGGTAGACGCGGATGAAGTTTTCTGCAAAACCACAAGATGTGCATGCAAATGGTGCTTTTTGCAGAACGCGCACGTGGATTTCTACCAAACGACGTGCTAAGGCATGCCGATGCTGCTCTTTTTAGCACCCCGCGCACGGATTTGTGCGAAAACGCGTTTTAAGCATGCACATGCATCTTTTGGTAGACGCGGATGAAGTTTTCTGCAAAACCACAAGATGTGCATGCAAATGGTGCTTTTTGCAGAACGCGCACGTGGATTTCTACCAAACGACGTGCTAAGCATGCCGATGCTGCTCTTTTTAGCACCCGCGCACGCATTTGTGCGAAAACGCGTTTTAAGCATGCACATGCATCTTTTGGTAGGCGCGGATGAAGTTTTCTGCAAAACCACAAGATGTGCATGCAAATGGTGCTTTTTGCAGAACGCGCACGTGGATTTCTACCAAACGACGTGCTAAGCATGCGATGCTGCTCTTTTTAGCACCCGCGCACGGATTTGTGCGAAAACGCGTTTTAAGCATGCACATGCATCTTTTGGTAGACGCGGATGAAGTTTTCTGCAAAACCACAAGATGTGCATGCAAATGGTGCTTTTGGCAGAACGCGCACGTGGATTTCTACCAAACGACGTGCTAAGCATGCCGATGCTGCTCTTTCTAGCACCCGCGCACGGATTTGTGCGAAAACGCGTTTTAAGCATGCACATGCATCTTTTGGTAGACGCGGATGAAGTTTTCTGCAAAACCACAAGATGTGCATGCAAATGGTGCTTTTGGCAGAACGCGCACGTGGATTTCTACCCAACGACGTGCTAAGCATGCCGATGCTGCTCTTTTTAGCACCCGCGCACGCATTTGTGCGAAAACGCGTTTTAAGCATGCACATGCATCTTTTGGTAGACGCGGATGAAGTTTTCTGCAAAACCACAAGATGTGCATGCAAATGGTGCTTTTTGCAGAACGCGCACGTGGATTTCTACCAAACGACGTGCTAAGCATGCCGATGCTGCTCTTTTTAGCACCCGCGCACGGATTTGTGCGAAAACGCGTTTTAAGCATGCACATGCATCTTTTGGTAGACGCGGATGAAGTTTTCTGCAAAACCACAAGATGTGCATGCAAATGGTGCTTTTTGCAGAACGCGCACGTGGATTTCTACCAAACGACGTGCTAAGCATGCCGATGCTGCTCTTTTTAGCACCCGCGCACGCATTTGTGCGAAAACGCGTTTTAAGCATGCACATGCATCTTTTGGTAGGCGCGGATGAAGTTTTCTGCAAAACCACAAGATGTGCATGCAAATGGTGCTTTTTGCAGAACGCGCACGTGGATTTCTACCAAACGACGTGCTAAGCATGCCGATGCTGCTCTTTTTAGCACCCGCGCACGGATTTGTGCGAAAACGCGTTTTAAGCATGCACATGCATCTTTTGGTAGACGCGGATGAAGTTTTCTGCAAAACCACAAGATGTGCATGCAAATGGTGCTTTTGGCAGAACGCGCACGTGGATTTCTACCAAACGACGTGCTAAGCATGCCGATGCTGCTCTTTTTAGCACCCGCGCACGCATTTGTGCGAAAACGCGTTTTAAGCATGCACATGCATCTTTTGGTAGACGCGGATGAAGTTTTCTGCAAAACCACAAGATGTGCATGCAAATGGTGCTTTTTGCAGAACGCGCACGTGGATTTCTACCAAACGACGTGCTAAGCATGCCGATGCTGCTATTTTTAGCACCCGCGCACGCATTTGTGCGAAAACGCGTTTTAAGCATGCACATGCATCTTTTGGTAGACGCGGATGAAGTTTTCTGCAAAACCACAAGATGTGCATGCAAATGGTGCTTTTTGCAGAACGCGCACGTGGATTTCTACCAAACGACGTGCTAAGCATGCCGATGCTGCTCTTTTTAGCACCCGCGCACGCATTTGTGCGAAAACGCGTTTTAAGCATGCACATGCATCTTTTGGTAGACGCGGATGAAGTTTTCTGCAAAACCACAAGATGTGCATGCAAATGGTGCTTTTTGCAGAACGCGCACGTGGATTTCTACCAAACGACGTGCTAAGCATGCCGATGCTGCTCTTTTTAGCACCCGCGCACGCATTTGTGCGAAAACGCGTTTTAAGCATGCACATGCATCTTTTGGTAGACGCGGATGAAGTTTTCTGCAAAACCACAAGATGTGCATGCAAATGGTGCTTTTTCCAGAACGCGCACGTGGATTTCTACCAAACGACGTGCTAAGCATGCCGATGCTGCTCTTTTTAGCACCCGCGCACGGATTTGTGCGAAAACGCGTTTTAAACATGCACATGCATCTTTTGGTAGACGCGGATGAAGTTTTCTGCAAAACCACAAGATGTGCATGCAAATGGTGCTTTTGGCAGAACGCGCACGTGGATTTCTACCAAACGACGTGCTAAGCATGCCGATGCTGCTCTTTTTAGCACCCGCGCACGCATTTGTGCGAAAACGCGTTTTAAGCATGCACATGCATCTTTTGGTAGACGCGGATGAAGTTTTCTGCAAAACCACAAGATGTGCATGCAAATGGTGCTTTTTGCAGAACGCGCACGTGGATTTCTACCAAACGACGTGCTAAGCTTGCCGATGCTGCTCTTTTTAGCACCCGCGCACGGATTTGTGCGAAAACGCGTTTTAAGCATGCACATGCATCTTTTGGTAGACGCGGATGAAGTTTTCTGCAAAACCACAAGATGTGCATGCAAATGGTGCTTTTGGCAGAACGCGCACGTGGATTTCTACCAAACGACGTGCTAAGCATGCCGATGCTGATCTTTTTAGCACCCGCGCACGCATTTGTGCGAAAACGCGTTTTAAGCATGCACATGCATCTTTTGGTAGACGCGGATGAAGTTTTCTGCAAAACCACAAGATGTGCATGCAAATGGTGCTTTTTGCAGAACGCGCACGTGGATTTCTACCAAACGACGTGCTAAGCTTGCCGATGCTGCTCTTTTTAGCACCCGCGCACGGATTTGTGCGAAAACGCGTTTTAAGCATGCACATGCATCTTTTGGTAGACGCGGATGAAGTTTTCTGCAAAACCACAATATGTGCATGCAAATGGTGCTTTTGGCAGAACGTGCACGTGGATTTCTACCAAACGACGTGCTAAGCATGCCGATGCTGCTTTTTTTAGCACCCGCGCACGCATTTGTGCGAAAACGCGTTTTAAGCATGCACATGCATCTTTTGGTAGACGCGGATGAAGTTTTCTGCAAAACCACAAGATGTGCATGCAAATGGTGCTTTTGGCAGAACGCGCACGTGGATTTCTACCAAACGACGTGCTAAGCATGCCGATGCTGCTCTTTTTAGCACCCGCGCACGGATTTGTGCGAAAACGCGTTTTAAGCATGCACATGCATCTTTTGGTAGACGCGGATGAAGTTTTCTGCAAAACCACAAGATGTGCATGCAAATGGTGCTTTTGGCAGAACGCGCACGTGGATTTCTACCAAACGACGTGCTAAGCATGCCGATGCTGCTCTTTCTAGCACCCGCGCACGGATTTGTGCGAAAACGCGTTTTAAGCATGCACATGCATCTTTTGGTAGACGCGGATGAAGTTTTCTGCAAAACCACAAGATGTGCATGCAAATGGTGCTTTTGGCAGAACGCGCACGTGGATTTCTACCAAACGACGTGCTAAGCATGCCGATGCTGCTCTTTTTAGCACCCGCGCACGCATTTGTGCGAAAACGCGTTTTAAGCATGCACATGCATCTTTTGGTAGACGCGGATGAAGTTTTCTGCAAAACCACAAGATGTGCATGCAAATGGTGCTTTTGGCAGAACGCGCACGTGGATTTCTACCAAACGACGTGCTAAGCATGCCGATGCTGCTTTTTTTAGCACCCGCGCACGCATTTGTGCGAAAACGCGTTTTAAGCATGCACATGCATCTTTTGGTAGACGCGCATGAAGTTTTCTGCAAAACCACAAGATGTGCATGCAAATGGTGCTTTTTGCAGAACGCGCACGTGGATTTCTACCAAACGACGTGCTAAGCATGCCGATGCTGCTCTTTTTAGCACCCGCGCGCGGATTTGTGCGAAAACGCGTTTTAAGCATGCACATGCATCTTTTGGTAGACGCGGATGAAGTTTTCTGCAAAACCACAAGATGTGCATGCAAATGGTGCTTTTGGCAGAACGCGCACGTGGATTTCTACCAAACGACGTGCTAAGCATGCCGATGCTGCTCTTTCTAGCACCCGCGCACGGATTTGTGCGAAAACGCGTTTTAAGCATGCACATGCATCTTTTGGTAGACGCGGATGAAGTTTTCTGCAAAACCACAAGATGTGCATGCAAATGGTGCTTTTGGCAGAACGCGCACGTGGATTTCTACCAAACGACGTGCTAAGCATGCCGATGCTGCTCTTTTTAGCACCCGCGCACGCATTTGTGCGAAAACGCGTTTTAAGCATGCACATGCATCTTTTGGTAGACGCGGATGAAGTTTTCTGCAAAACCACAAGATGTGCATGCAAATGGTGCTTTTTGCAGAACGCGCACGTGGATTTCTACCAAACGACGTGCTAAGCATGCCGATGCTGCTCTTTTTAGCACCCGCGCACGGATTTGTGCGAAAACGCGTTTTAAGCATGCACATGCATCTTTTGGTAGACGCGGATGAAGTTTTCTGCAAAACCACAAGATGTGCATGCAAATGGTGCTTTTGGCAGAACGCGCACGTGGATTTCTACCAAACGACGTGCTAAGCATGCCGATGCTGCTCTTTTTAGCACCCGCGCACGCATTTGTGCGAAAACGCGTTTTAAGCATGCACATGCATCTTTTGGTAGACGCGGATGAAGTTTTCTGCAAAACCACAAGATGTGCACGCAAATGGTGCTTTTTGCAGAACGCGCACGTGGATTTCTACCAAACGACGTGCTAAGCATGCCGATGCTGCTATTTTTAGCACCCGCGCACGCATTTGTGCGAAAACGCGTTTTAAGCATGCACATGCATCTTTTGGTAGACGCGGATGAAGTTTTCTGCAAAACCACAAGATGTGCATGCAAATGGTGCTTTTTGCAGAACGCGCACGTGGATTTCTACCAAACGACGTGCTAAGCATGCCGATGCTGCTCTTTTTAGCACCCGCGCACGCATTTGTGCGAAAACGCGTTTTAAGCATGCACATGCATCTTTTGGTAGACGCGGATGAAGTTTTCTGCAAAACCACAAGATGTGCATGCAAATGGTGCTTTTTGCAGAACGCGCACGTGGATTTCTACCAAACGACGTGCTAAGCTTGCCGATGCTGCTCTTTTTAGCACCCGCGCACG